>NW_026706212.1:0-248568 GCF_029867415.1 Vicia villosa | reverse complement strand
AGAGAGATTTTTATTGTCATAAAATTCTACAACTTAGAGATATCATAAAATGACATAAAAATTTACCCACATGGCTTATTTGTCACAAGGATAATGACATAAGGAATATATTCTTATTCTTATTCTTATTCTTGCAATGATGAGGAATATATTCTTTATTCTTATTCTCATGCTTGCAATGACCATAACCTTCCAACAAAGCTTCTTAATTCCTAACATATCCCTAAGTTTTTCCTATAAATAGAAGTGTTTTCTTCAAGTAAATCACACCAAAGCTACTATTACTACTAGCTTTCTCACTTCTTCCTCTTCTCTTATAGTTTTCATGTTTCTTTGTTAGAAGGAGGAAGAAATTCTTCAAATCAAAGAAAACTACTTGAAAAATAAGAGTTTCTAGCTACATAGTTCTTGAAGGGGAGTGAAGAAGAAATTCTTCATACCTTGGTGGAGAGTTCCAACTTGAAGTCCATCTTCAAGCCTCCCTAATATCCAAAGAGGTGTTGTGGCATCACCTTCATCAAAGAGCCAACAACAATTTCAAATAAAGTGAGCTTGTTAGTAACAACAATTCAAAGTTGTTTCAAACAATAATTCAAAGTTTGTTCACAATCAATTCAAAGACTCAGCATCAACAACAACAATCCAGAAGCGGTTCAGCAACATCAATTTACAAAGAAATTCAGAATTTGCATCAGTAACAACAGCAATTCGCAAAGCAACGTTCAGACATTCAGAACAAAAATTCAGCAATAGCAAACAAAGCGCAACAGTTGCAAGATCAAAACAGTAGCAACAAACTAACTTGCAGAATTTCAGAAGAAATCAAGCACATACCTCAACATAATCCGGCAAACACCTCCTTGCCGCAGGTAACTCAATTTCTTGCCCTCTTTTAATTCTTCTATTAACTGTTACTGCAAATTTGTTGTCCTTTGTGCTTCGCTGCAAAAATCGAAAACGGTAAGAGTGATTCAAGTGTTGTTCTATTGAAAATGAAAGAGCCAAGTTGATTCTAGTTCTCTCTCATGAAACACTAAGAAAGTTCAGAACAGAGGAACACACAGTTAAGATACAAAACCGGTTTCGGTTTGAATTATAAGAAGCTGAGAATCTCCAAGCTTCTCTTCCATGGCCGCTTTTGTTACTGCTGCTCAGTGAGGCCGAGTTTGTGTTGTTGTTCTTCAACGAGAGAGAGAACTCAGCGAGAGAGAGATGATGAAACCAGGTGAGAATCGTTGTTGTTGTTGTCCACGCACAGGGAGAACGATCGAGAAGAAGAGATGAGTTTATTTCTTTTTCTGTTCTTCCATCATTTTCTCGTGAACAGAGTAAGGAAAGATGGAGAGAGGCGCTGTTGGCCCTCTTTGTTTGTTAGGGGTTTTTCCAAACCCGTTTTGTGATTAGGAGGGTGGATCCGGGTCACACTGACCCGACCCGGTCCGGCCCACTCCCTTTTTATTTTGGCATTCAGCTTAAGTCAGTTGTGCCTGCACCCCCATGTGTTCTTAAACACCTCCTTGGCCCATTACTAGTTTTTTTTATAATTATCTCTTTAATTTTCTTTAAAAAAGGATTTTCATAAAAGACTTAGTATTTTTATTTTAAATATAGGACATAGTTTAATTTTTCTAATCTTTATTAAAAAATGCCCAAAAATATTTTAGATGCATACATAGTTTTATGTTTTCTAATTATTTTCTTCTTTTCATGAAAAAATCACAAAAAAATATCTTTATTAGATTAATTTCTTTTGAATTTGATATTTTCATATAATTTTTTGTATAGTTAATCATTTAAGTCTCTATTTGATTTACTGTTGCATATATCACTTGAAATTTCTAACTTTATACGAGACTTCGAGATTATTTCTCTGTTGTTCTCTGTTTTGTCTGTTTGTTTGGTCTTCCATTCGCTGTAGAAATCCTTAAAACAATTACTGGATGATCAAGAAGAATGCTGTAAGCTGTGAACTTATCTGACGTTCTTTTCTGCTGGTGAGGATGCTTAACATCTGTTTAAATCCCAATTTACTCCAAGCATCACTTGAGGATCACGGTAACACCTCAAACTCAGAAATTCAATTTCTCATTCTTCGAGGCAAGCCTAAAACTCTCATATCTGTAGAAACGAATACTTGTCTGTTTTCATCAATTCAACTTCATTTTCAATCAGCTGTTTTCACAACAATAATCAATTCATTTTCAAATCATGCAACTCATTTTCAAAACGATGTGGGGCCTCTCGAATATTAGAGAGTATAAGACCCACTCCTTTTTCTTTTTACACAGTCTTTTATTCAAAATAAATAAACTTTCTTTCAAATAAATCTTCAAACTATTTTCCAAAACGACGAAACCTCGCGTCTGTAAATAAACAATCAACCATGTTTTATAAAATAAAACAGGGGCCTCCACATAGTATAAGTCCCATTCCAGTACATGAAATTAGGTATTTCCATTGTACGCCTTTTGTACATATCTCAATCTGTTTTTTAACTTTGAATAACAAACCAAAAATGAAGGTTTTCTTTAAATCTTCCCAAAAATACCATGGGCCTCCATGTAGGTATAAGTCCCAAGCCCTTTTGTGAATACCTGTTTACATAGCTTGTGAATAAATTCAAGTGGACCTCTCCCCGAGTATGAGTCCCGAGCCCTTGTGTATACAAATGGATCATGCTTACAGGTATATTTCCTTCATAAACTCCATTATATACACACACTTTGTCATATATGTATAACTGTTCATATCTGTTCATGTACTTGTTCATATTTGTTCGTACTTGTTCATATTTGTGATTGTGTTATATATGTGCTTGTTCAACTTAGTACAACACTAGGTTCCCCATAGCCTCCTATTGGGCTTCGTGCAAAGAATCTCCCTAGTTTAGGTTAGGACATAGAGTATGGTTTTCCCGGTGAAATCGCTCTAAGAGCTCAAACCAACTATACCATGCCTCCCCTTGGGCTTTGTACAAACGAGTGACCCTCCCATAGCCTCCTCTTTGGGCTTACAATGCAAGGACCCTGGATTGTCCCTCCCCATAGCTTCCTCTTGGGCTTACAATGCAAGGACCCTCGGATAGCCTCCTCTTGGGCTTCGTACAAGGACCCACGGGCTTCTTATAAGCATCCCCCAATATCCAAAACAAATACCCTAGGAGATTAGACATTTTTCATCTCTATGATAGGAGTATCTCTTCTATATCATCACAAACAATCAATCAATCAAACTTTTTGCCACAAGGCTGGCTAATCAATCAAATTTCTTTTGCCAACAAGGCTGGCTAATCAATCAAACCGTTTTGCCACCATACTGGCTGATTATTCAAAGTTTTTGTCACAAGGCTGACTTCATTGAAACTTTTGCCACAAGGGCTGGCTGATTAATCAAAAACTTTTTGTCACAAGGCTGACTTCATTGAAAGTTTTTGCCACAAGGCTGGTTAAACAAACAAAAACATCTTTATCATTCTAAGCACCATAAGTGGCATGGCCCAGGGCTTATAATGAAAAGATTTTCAAACAAAAATCAAACAGATGTATGTGATGTTATAGATTAGATACATCGAACATTTAGATGACATTTGTCTCTTATCCTTTGCTTCCACTAGCATAAGTGGGGAACTACGATTGCTCTGACTTTCTCAACATCCCTTTGAGAATACGTAGGCACAAGGTCGTATCCTTGGCGAGCAAAACAAAACAAAAAAAACATTCAAATCTTAGCACCGTAGACCCCGAGCTACAGATGCTCTGATTCCCTCTAAGGGATATGTATGCAGAGGATCGCGATGATCTTTGCGAGCATAATCAAACAAACACCTTAGGTCCCACCCTCTTTCTCACAAGAACCTCCACCATAACAAGAATGGAACAAACACAAAAAAAAGAAGCCTATAGAGAACTATAGATACGTTGGGTGCTTAATACCTTCCCTTCGTATAACCAACCCTCTTACCCAAGATCTCTCCCCCCACTTTAGGTTATTGCAGCTTTTTTCCTTTTCCTCTTTTGGAAACAATAAAAAGTTGGTCCGGTACAAAAGAAAAATCATTTTTTTGAGCACTGCCCGAAAAAAGACAACGATTTTTCCCCGCGACAGAAAAATGGCGACTTCACTGGGGACCATCTTTTTATTGTTTCCAAGAAAGGGTTAATTTTAATTTTTTGTGTTTGTTATTTCATTTTTATTACATGTTTGGTTCTACGATTCTGTTACATCTGTGGTTCTGTTACAAGTGATACATTATGGACAAATCCTAACCCGGATTAAGTACACATAAGAATTAGGTGGAGGGTATAGTCATGTATGGCATACAAGGAGTTAGTCCTTAAAAAGTCAGCATGAGAATCCTTCCGCTCAGTGGAGGTTCCTTGTTTGTAGTACATGTTTAGCAAGTTCAGTTGCGAAGACATTATTGCTTTCATTGAACTGTAGAAGCTGAGTTGGCTGTAGAACCCATAACCCATCCTGGCCTTATTAGGACGTGGTGCAGAAACGATCCAGGTGAAGACTTGGATAGTTGTCATGCGGAGAACCACACTCAGACGAGTTTTTCTTGAGAATATTTCTAGCTCACAAGTTCAGTTGTGCAAGCCGGGTAATATCCGAAAGAAAAATATAGACTCTGACGTATCAGTAGAACATGTTTTGCAGGTGATAAACCTTAGCACTATCCCATGTTTGGTTCTCTGACCTCATGCTCGTGACGCTGGACCTTTGAACCTATGTGTACTATGTTTGAATTACCATGTTTGTAGTACCATGTTTGCGTTAACCATGTTTGAACTACCATGTTTGTTTTTACATGTTTGAATATGTGGCATCCCACGCATCCATGCATTCATACATTCAAAAAAAATCCATTTCTTTCCCATAAAAACATGATTTTTCCAAAAAAAAAAGTTTAGAGAATTTTCTTTGCAAACATTATAGGATTAAGTTATGGAATGGGTTAAAAAGGCATACCAAAAAGTACGATTTCAAAATGCCTAATGTGGAAAGGCTGAAAGAGTTAGCATCTTCTGTACAAGATCCTTCTGATTTTAGGAAAAGCCATGGAAAGCTTTTGCCTATCTTGAACACTCATGTTGATGAGAGGACTTCTCAAAACTCTGGTTCAGTTCTATGATCCCGTCTACCGGTGTTTCACCTTTCCAGACTATCAGTTGGTACCAACCTTGGAAGAATATGCCGATCTTTTGGGTATTCCTGTATCTGACAAAATACCTTTCAATGGTTTGGAAGCCATTCCTAAGTCACCAGTCATTGCAGCAAGTATCCACTTGAAGAAATCTGAAATAGAAAGTAATTGGACTACCAAAGAAACTTTCCGGGTTTGACTTCGCAGTTTCTAATAAAGAAAGCCTTTGATTTCATTGACACTGGTAGCATGATAGCTTTTGAAGCTATACTAGCCTTGCTCATCTATGGGTTGGTTCTGTTTCCCAACGTCAACGACTTTGTTGATATCAACGCCATAAAGATCTTTCTGATTGGAAATCCTGTTCCGACTTTGCTTGGTGACACGTATTTTCTCTATTCATCATAGAATCGCCAAGGCGGTGGAATCATTGTATGTTGTGCACCTCTTTGTACAAATGGATTGTTTCACACTTACCTAAGTCTCCTATTTTCACGGAAAACCGAGAAGGCTTCGTTGGCCTCGAAGACTTATGTCTTCTTACTAATAATGATATTCATTGGTATACTCTGGCTCGCTGCGGTACAGAAACCATTGATAGTTGTGGAGAGTTTGCTAACGTACCCCTCATTGGTACACAAGGAGGAATAACTACAATCCGGTCCTAGCCCGACGACAACTCGGGTATGCAAATTCAGTTAAACCAATTGGTCTCGCAGTGAGAATGCTACTTTTACCTAGAAGGAGAGGATCCTCAAGGGTTGAAAACAAGAATGGTAAGAGCCTGGTATGACGTCCGAGAAAAGGAAAAGGTGAGATAAGGAACTGCATTGCTACGAACGCCTACACCAGCTGGGTGAAGAAAAGAGCAAAGAGAGTTTCAAATTGCCTTATGATTATGAAAACCCATGTTCCCTATGGTGTCTCAACTACCCAACATTCCCATTGACACTACGGAAGAATACCAAAGAGATTTTAGCCAAGAATGAGGTTAGAAAAAGACGCTTGGGAAGAAAAGTTTCGTAAGACTGATGAGGAAAATAGAAAGTTGAAGAAAAGAGTGAAAGATCACGAAGAAACTCTTTATTATCAAGATGGTTGGCTCATGAGTAAAGATGAGAAGATCCGTCAGAAAGATGCCGCAATCTAGAAGATACATCAAAGAAAGCAAGAAGAATCTTGAAGGCTCAACAAGCAATGCTCCGACTCCTGATGATTGAAGGAATGTTGTTGACAAACTGAGGACCGAAAAGGCCGAGTTGAAAGCTTACTATGGGAAAGAAATCATGAAGCTCAAGCTGCACAATGCATTTGGTTCTTCGTCTGATGAAGATGTTTAGGATTTGTTTAGCTTTTTTATTTATCATTTGCTTTTGTAAGGAGCTACGCTCCAATGTTGTAACATTTCCCATTATTGCAATAAAAAATGAATGAATAAAAGAATTGTTTGTGTTCAAATGTTTGCAAGGAAATAATCTTTAAAATGTTTGGAAAAAATCATAAATTTCTTTTTGCATACATCATTCTGCATATCGAGTCTGTTGTATAGAGTCTTATCTTTTGGATCTTTCTCCATTAGATCGTCAAGCTGTCGCGTCTCAAAGTTTCTCGACCGCGCTCGCAATCAGATCACAGATACAATACTCGTTCAAGCAGAAGAAGAGTAATGGAACACTCTGAACAAGAGAATATTGAGCTCCGTGGTACAGTGACCACCCTTCAGGAAAAGTTGGAAAGTCTCACTACTCTGGTTGACTCTTTAATGGCCGCACAGAATCAGCAAGCCGCCACCTAACAATCAAGCAACAGTAACATCTGAAGTCACTACTCCAGTTTCTACCAGTTGCATTCAGCATTCCATCTTTCTCCATGCCAGAAGGTTGGGGCCCGCCTTTCAGCTTTGGTACAGGTTTCCGTCATAATTTCTCTGGGGTTCAAACAGCTACAACTGAAGCGCCTGCTGCACAAGGTTCAGCATTTATTCCACATTCAGGGGTAACTTTTTCCCAAATCACTATGGCACTTTCTCAACCCACTATGACAGTTCCGACCCCTACGGTTCACACAGTTCCTTATGATGGCAATGAGATTTATCATGATCAAGGTGATAGCACAAATCAGCGTAATCTCGTGGAAGATCTCCAAAGAACAGTTCAACAAGATTCAGCTAGAAGTCAAAGCTATTCGTGGCAAAGATTTTTTGGAAAGAATGCCCAGGAGCTATGTTTGGTTCCCAGTGTACAAATACCTGCTAAATTCAAGGTCCCTGACTTGAGAACTACAAAGGAAGTTCTTGTCCACAAAGCCATCTTGTGATGTATGCCAGAAAGATGTCTACTTATGCAGATAATCATCAGTTGCTTATCCATTACTTTCAAGACAGTTTGACTGGTGCCGCACTGAAGTGGTACACAGGCTTGGATAGCACTAATATTCGAACATTCAATGACCTAGGTGAGGCCTTTGTCCGACAATTACAAATACAACTCGGATATGGCTCCAGACAGAGATCAGCTCCGATCCATGGCTCAGAAAGACCATGAGGCTTTCAAAGAATATGCCCAACGATGGAGAGAAACTGCTGCTCAGATTAATCCACCGTTATAAAAGAAAAAGAGATGACAAAGATCTTCTTGAATACTCTCAGCCCGTTTTATTATGAACGCATGATTGCTAGTGCTCCAAGTGATTTCACCGAAATGGTAAACATGGGAATGCGTCTAGAAGAAGGAGTCCGAACCGGACGTCTAACTAAAGAAGGTGGATCTTCAAGTGGAACCAAAAGTTCGAAAGTGGTTTCCAAAAGAAGAAAGAACAAAGTGTTGACATGGGTATCCCAAGGGAGGCCAAGAGGAAACGTCAATCATCGACAACAGATTGCTGCTATTGCGCCAGTCGTTAATACAGCACCAAATCCGGGATTTACCCCGCAGTTTTCAACAACAACAGCCTCGACAACAGGCTCAGCAGTTGAACAATAATCAGAATCATGTACAAAGAGCTCCACAGTTTGATCCGATTCCAATGACCTACACAGAGTTGTACCCTGCTTTGATTGAAAGAGGTCTTGTTCAAACTAAAGCACCACCACCAGTACCTGAGAAACTTCCATGGTGGTACAAATCTGAGGTCTCATGCCCTTATCATCAAGGAGCACCTGGCCATGATCTTGAGCATATGCATAGCTTTGAAATATGAAGTTCAGAGGTTGGTTAGATCTAATCTCCTCTCTTTCTGAAATTTGAATCCGAATGTGCAAGCAAATCCGCTGCCCCAATCATGAGGGCATGTTGTAAACATGGTTGTATGGATGTCCTGGTCCATATAGAGTCTATAATATCAATTACTCAAGAGCAAATTTGGTACAAATGCACGCTACTCTCTGTCAAGGGCAGAATTTTCGCCAGCATCACTACGGTTCCTGTAGCATATTGTTGTGTAGATCCTCACGGATGTTCGATTGTGAGAAGAGATCTCCAAGTTCTGTTGGATAATGGTACTCTTCAGATCTACCGAAATAGGGATGAGAATGAAGTTAACATGATAGGATGTTATCCGCATGAGCTTTTAGTCTCAGATATCAACTCGGAAATGCCTACAGTTAACGTCATCGTTCCTCATTTCAACATGCCTGAGCGCATGGAAAGTTACTTACAATAAGCCAAGGGTTCCTATTGCTCCTGTGATCATTTGTCTACCTGGACCTGTTCCTTATGACTCTGACAAGGCAGTTCCATACAACTACAATGCAACAATGATAAAGAATGGACAAGAAGTTCCTTTACCAACTCTATCATCTGTCTGTAAACATCGCTGATGTGAGTCGAGTAACAAGAAGTGGACGTGTGTATACTCCACTACCTTCAAAGCAGCCTGTTGCTCCTGCAACCGGACAAAATCCTGTCAATGTTCCAGTAGGAAATCCTGTGGAAACTCCTGTCAGTAATACAAACACTGATGTTGGTCAGTCCAGTGGAACCAATTGTGAATCCTGATTTTGATGAAATTTTGAAGCTTATCAAAAGAATTGAATACAAAATTGTGGATCAGCTTATGCAGACTCCTTCAAAGATCTCAATACTTTCATTAACTTTTAAACTCTGAAGCCCACAGGGAAGCCCTGATGAAGGTCTTGGATCAAGCTTTTGTAGACCATGATGTGACTGTTGATCATTTTGATGGGATAATAGCCAACATAACAGCTTGTAACAATTTAAGCTTCTATGATGAAAGAACTCCGCCGAGAGGAGGGTAAAAAATCACAATCTTGCTTTGCACATTTCTATGAACTGTCAGTCAGATTCTTTGTCCAATGTGTTGGTTAGACACCGGATCTTCCTTGAATGCGATGCCAAAGACGACTCTTGCCTCGCTTGTCTTACCAAGGAATGCCTATGAAGTTCAGTGGTGTAGTTGTCAAAGCATTTGATGGGTCGCGAAAATCGGTTATTGGCGAAGTCAACCTTCCCATGACAATTGGTCCACATACATTCCAAATCACCTTCCAAGTCATGGACATTCAAGCTGCTTATAGCTGTCTGTTAGGACGACCATGGATCCATGAAGCAGGGGCAGTAACTTCTACGCTCCATCAAAAATTAAAATTTGTAACAAATGGAAAATTGGTAACAATAAGTGGAGAGCAAGCCTTGATGGTGAGCCATTTGTCCAATTTCTCTTTCATTGGTGCCGATGATGTGGAAGGAACTCAGTTCCAAGGTCTCTCTTTAGAAGACGAGTCTTCCAAAAAGAAAGCATCAATCTCTTCTTACAAAGAGGCAGTAAAAGTAGTGAAAGATGGAACGGCCACTGGCTGGGGGCAAGTTGTGATCCCTACCAAGAATGAAACTAGAGCAGGACTCGGATGTTCACCAACATTCTCAAACTGCACCAAGAAGGATGAAACCCTTCGTCCGGTCAAAGAAACGTTCCATAGTGGAGGGTTCCTTAACCCAATTCCTCAAGAGGTTAATGTCCTTATCGAAGAATGCATCGAAGAAGGTCTCTCTGATACTGAAGAAGAATGGAAATGTTATCTCAATGACTCGGGATATATATCTCAGGAAGAACCATATCCTCCGTCACAGAAATCCAATGGCAAAGAAACTGAGCCTATTCCTGCAGAAATCTGGGACACCTTGGGACAACCAAGTGGGAAATTTGATTATATGGTGAAATATACTGCACTTGAAAGTTACAAGATTGCGATTGAGGATATCCAACCAACTGGATGGGGAGATTCCTTTGAATATAATAGTCAACCAGAAGAGGCTTATCAGCCCTGTCAATTTTCTCAGCAGCCTGAAATTACTGAAGATTTCGGATTTAATGCATCTACCAAGGTTTATAATCCTGAAGATGGTTATTATCACATAAATGCCATTTTTGAAGATGAAGGGGAAGATGGTCCCGCAACTGACTCAGAAAGTGTCGCTGACAATGAGTCTCTTCATCCTGGAGACTGGGAAATACATCCTGAAGATCCTGAAGATTGTGACTCATCTTATGCTCTTCAAGAAGTAGAAGAAGACCGTTTCAACTCTACAAAGAACAAGGTTGACAAACCAGGACCTTCAAATCCTGCTCGACCAGCGGTTAATGTCATTGCTGAAGATAATTCTGGGGATAATTTTCCTGAATACATAATACACAGAGGAGTTCGTTGCTACTGGAAGGCTGTCGACGTTCCGAATGTTGTTCGCCGCTCAAAGTAATCACCTCGCTGTTATTTTGACCTCCTGCCTTGCCCAAAGCAGAGAGATGTTTTATAGGGCTTTGCTTTTAAATGTTCCGCCCAAATAACTTTGTGTATAGGGCTTTGTTTTAAAAGTTTCCCTCTTTGTCCTGCCCAAGACAAATGAGTTTGTGTTTAGGGCTTTGTTTCAAAAATGAATCATAAATAAAGTGTCATTTTGAATTCCCTACATTATATGTTTTATTTTTGCTTTTTTTTGGAAATGGTAATCCTAAAAAACCAAAATAAAAAAATAATAAAAAAAAAACTTTCTCAAAAAAAAATCTGCATACACTCCTGCATTCATAAATTTTCTGAAATAGATATAAATCACATGTGCAGATTTACTATTGATAAACCCATTGAATGCAATAACCCTATGCCCTCTCCCAACTTTGAATTTCCTGTGTTCGAAGCCGAAGAAGAGGAAGAAGAGGAGATCCCGGACGAGATCTCCCGATTACTTAAGCACGAGTAAAGAGCCATTCTGCCTCACAAAGAGCCTTTAGAAAAGATCAACTTGGGTTCTGAAGAAGACAAAAAAGAAGTGACCATTGGATCACTGCTTGATGCTGATATCAAGAGTAAGTTGACAGACCTTCTCAAAGAATATGTTGACGTGTTTGCCTGGTCCTACCAAGACATGCCTGGGTTGGATACCAATATTGTTCAGCATTACTTGCCATTGAAGCCAGAATGTCCGCCAGTTAAGCAGAAATTGCGAAGGACTCACCCTGACATGGCTAACAAGATCAAAGTGGAAGTTCAAAAGCAACTCGACGCAGGTTTTATTGTCACCTCCGAGTATCCTCAATGGTTGGCCAACATAGTGCCAGTTCCGAAGAAAGATGGCAAAGTCAGAATGTGTGTTGACTACCGTGATTTGAACAAGGCCAGTCCAAAAGATGATTTTCCATTACCACACATTGACATGTTGGTTGATAGCACCGCTAAGTTCAACGTCTTTTCTTTCATGGACGGGTTCTCCGGTTATAATCAGATCAAGATGGCTCCTGAAGACATGGAGAAGACATCTTTCATCACCCCATGGGGTACTTTTTGCTACAAAGTGATGCCGTTTGGATTAAAGAATTCCGGCGCAACTTACCAAAGGGCAATGACTACTCTCTTCCATGACATGATGCATAAAGAAATTGAAGTTTATGTGGACGACATGATAGCCAAGTCCAGCACAGAAGAAGAACATATTGAATACCTTTTGAAGTTGTTTCAACGACTAAGGAAATATCAGCTTCGCTTGAATCCTAACAAATGTACTTTTGGGGTTAGATCTGGAAAACTCTTGGGGTTCATTGTCAGCCAAAGAGGAATTGAAGTAGATCCCGACAAAGTCAGAGCTATTCAAGAGATGCCTGCACCAAAAACTGAAAAGCAAGTAAGAGGATTTCTCGGACGATTGAATTATATCTCCAGATTTATCTCTCAAATGACTGCTACTTGTGGGCCAATTTTCAAGCTTCTCCGCAAAGATCAAGGGGTTGTATGGACTGAAGATTGCCAAAAAGCGTTCGACAGTATCAAAGAGTACCTGTTAGAACCACCAATATTGATTCCTCCAGTTGAAGGAAGACCATTAATCATGTACCTTACTGTGTTGGAAGAATCCATGGGTTGTATGCTTGGACAGCAAGATGAAACCGGTAAGAAGGAGCATGCCATCTATTACCTGAGTAAGAAATTCACAGACTGTGAGTCTCGTTACTCCATGCTCGAAAAAACATGTTGTGCTTTGGCCTGGGCTTCAAAACGTCTCCGCCAGTACATGATCAACAATACTACTTGGTTAATCTCCAAAATGGATCCGATCAAGTATGTCTTTGAAAAGCCTGCATTAACAGGAAGGATTGCCCGATGGCAAATGCTGTTATCTGAATATGACATTGAGTACCGTGCTCAAAAAGCGGTCAAAGGAAGCATTCTCGCCGATCACTTGGCGCATCAACCAATTAATGAATATCAATCTCTCAAGTTTGACTTTCCTGATGAAGATGTTTTGTACTTGAAGATGAAAGATTGTGACGAACCATTACCCGAAGAAGGTCCTGAGCCTGGATCAAGATGGGGCCTAATTTTCGATGGAGCAGTAAACGCTTTTGGCAATGGAATTGGGGTAGTTATCATCACTCCCAAGGGTACTCATATCCCATTCTCCGCTATTTGATTGTACCAACAACATCGCAGAATATGAAGCTTGTATCATGGGTCTCGAAGAAGCCATTGACTTAAGGATCAAGATCCTCGACATATATGGAGATTCAGCTCTCGTGATCAACCAAATCAAAGACAAATGGGAAACTTACCACCCTGGCTTGATTCCTTACAGAGATTATGCAAGACGTCTGTTGACTTTCTTCAACAAAGTTGAATTGCATCATATACCTCGAGATCAGAATCGAATGGCAGACGCCTTGGCTACTCTATCTTCCATGTTCAAAGTCAGTCACTGGAATGATGTGCCTAAAGTCAGAATCACGCGCCTTGAAAGGCCCGCCTATGTGTTTGCAACTGAAGCAGTCATCGATGATAAACCGTGGTTCCACGACATCAAACGCTTCCTTCAAACTCAAGAGTACCCGCTTGGGGCATCAAACAAAGATAAGAAAACTCTAAGGAGACTTTCTGGCAGTTTCTTCCTGAACGGAGATGTGCTATACAAAAGAAATTTCGACATGGTTTTGCTCAGATGCGTGGATAGACACGAAGCAGACATGTTAATGCATGAAGTGCATGAAGGGTCCTTTGGAACTCATTCAAATGGGCATGCAATGTCCAAGAAAATGTTAAGAGCAGGATACTATTGGTTGACAATGGAATCTGACTGTTATAAACATGTGAAGAGATGTCACAAGTGCCAGATCTACGCAGATAAGATCCATGTGCCACCGACTCTACTCAACGTTCTCTCATCTCCGTGGCCTTTCTCCATGTGGGGTATCGACATGATTGGAATGATCGAGCCGAAAGCTTCAAACGGTCATCGTTTCATCTTGGTAGCAATTGATTACTTCACTAAATGGGTCGAAGCAGCATCATACGCCAACGTTACAAGACAAGTGGTTGTAAGGTTCATCAAGAACAACCTCATTTGCCGATATGGTGTTCCCAGCAAGATCATTACTGACAATGGTTCGAACTTGAATAACAAAATGATGAAAGAACTGTGTGAGGAATTCAAGATTGAGCATCATAACTCTTCTCCTTACAGACCAAAAATGAACGGCACCGTTGAAGCTGCCAACAAGAACATTAAGAAGATCGTCCAGAAAATGGTCGTCACTTACAAAGACTGGCATGAAATGCTGCCATTTGCTTTACATGGGTACCGTACTTCAGTGCGTACTTCAACAGGGGTACCTCCCTTTTCTCTAGTGTACGGCATGGAAGCTGTGCTCCCCGTAGAAGTTGAAATCCCATCAATGAGAGTCCTCATGGAAACTAAGTTATCAGAGGCTGAATGGTGTCAAAGATGATACGATCAGTTGAACTTAATCGAAGAAAAACGTATGACTGCTCTATGCCATGGACAGTTATACCAAGCAAGGATGAAACAAGCCTTCAACAAAAAGGTTCGACCTCGTGAGTTTCAAGAAGGCGACCTCGTGCTTAAAAAGATCTTGTCTTTTCAACCAGATTCTAGGGGCAAATGGTCTCCTAATTACGAAGGCCCGTATGTTGTCAAAAGAACATTTTCTGGCGGCGCCATGACTCTTGCAACCATGGATGGTGACGAACTCCCACATCCTGTGAATGCTGATGCAGTCAAGAAATACTTTGTCTAAAAACAAACAAAAGAACAGCTCGGTAAGTCGAAAACCCGCAAAGGGCGACTTAGGCAAAAATGAGCGTCTCGGTGGACTGAAAACCCGAAAGGGCGGTCCAGGCAAAAATTAGAGACAATAAACAGAAAAATTCATCCTGGTAGATTGAAAACCTGAAAGGGCAATCTAGGCAAAAATTAGGGATTTATGACAAAGTAACTGCATCAGTCCGTACTTCGTCATCTGAGGAGTCTTTTTCATCAAAGGATCTTCAAACAAATCATTGTCAATCTGAAGCGACAAGCATAGTTGGAACTCAAAGTTGTTAGGGGGAATAGTGGTTATTGCTTTCAATGTAGCCTTTTCCGCATAATTACCATTTCCAACTTTTGTAAATACTCCATGGAATCACGCCTTTAGCTGATTACCATCCTATTAAATAAATTTGAGCCTTGTGCCCATTTGTTTGCAATTTCTAATTTCTTTTAGCTTGCAAAATGACGCTTTAGTTGTGTTATTCACTTTTGAAAAAAAAAAGAGAAAAAAAGTTTTAAATGAATTTACTTTCCTTTTTCAAAATAAAAGCGAAACTTTCCTTTGAGTTGTGAACAACAGAAGGAACATTAACAGCTATCTCCATAGGATGAATCAAAGATTATGATAGGAAAAGCTCTTCTATCCCCCAGTGAAGAAGGTCTTTTATCCCCAGTCACGAAGATTTTCCATCTCCAGTGAAAAGGTTCTTCCATCTCAATGAGAAAAGATGTTTATCTTCCCCAGAGAAGTTTAAAACATGCAACACCATTCATCACCCGTGCTATCTACACCGTGTTGAAGAACATTTGCCAAGTATCTGGTTGTATTGCGACGTCGGTCCTTCTCGAGTATATACTTCCTTGTCTGTCAGTATCGTCAGCATGCATGCGACATTCATGACATTCATCATTCATACATATTTGCATCATTTATGCATTCTTGCATTTTTTTTCAATATCTGTTTTAAAATCACTTGTTTAGGATATACCTATCCCAAAAAAAGAAAAGAAAAAAAAAAGAAAAGAAAAAAAAGAAGAAAAGAAACAGATATGGGCGTGTCATCTCTCCAAATAGGTTGTCACCCATAAGCAGAAAGAACATCTTCTTTCTCCAGTTCCCCACTGAGATCATTCCTCGTGGAAGAAGGTTGCTTCAGTTTCTCCTCTCAAAACGAAAGAGAAAATCCCGTTGAGTTCATTCCTCATGGGTACAAAGTCTTATTTGACTGTTTCTTTCCAATTCATTCATGGTTAGAACTTTGTCTTTACCAGAGATTCAAATTCCGATTCCACCAAACAGAGTCGTGAAAAAATAGGACCATAAGCAATAGCCTCATCATCTGAGCAGCTTATGTCTCTTTCAAAAGCTTTTTCCTCTCAAGGAAATCAATCATGAAGACCATTTGACAATCAGGGCCTTATTACTGTTCACAAGGCTGAATATCCAGTAATTTCCCTAACAAAGTCTCCAGGATCATTTTATCACTCGGCTGATAATTGATCATGTCTTCAAAACCACTATCACGAGGCTGGTAGTCGGTAACCCTTTTGTTCTGGTTATATTATTTAACATGTCTATCACCATGCTGATAGTCGGTAATATTAACCGAACCTTTGAAACTATTTTTACCATGTTAAGTCTATCACCATGCTGATAGTCGGTAATATAGTTTCATACCTTTCACCTTCGCATTATTAAACAAGTCTATCCCCATGCTGATAGTCGATAATGTTGATAGGTAAGCTTTTCTTACAAAGCTATCATTCTCCGGTAAAGCATACACTTGCTTTCCCGAAAAGACAAAACGGATTCCCTTCCTAAAACGGATTGAGACATCCTTCCCGATCTCTTGTCCCCAGTGGAGTCAGTTCTTGATATCCCCTCGGTAAAGATATCCTTGCATCATTCGCAATTTTGGTATCTTAGGTCTAAAATTCGCGTCTTCTGATATTTAAGTCTCTTCCACCCTATCAAAACGAAGATTTTCAATCTTCATGTCTCAGGTTGAAGAAACTTAAATAGGGGCATCTGTCATACCCCAATTTTTGACCTAAGATACCACCTCATATCATTGCATATGCATCATTTGCATCTCTAACAAATTGCATAGCTTGTGTTTGCTACTTGTGACTCAGCAGGGTTTAATCAAGAAATCACTCATCAGTACAAGTACAAATCAATTAGGGTTTTGTTCTCCCTTCATTTCAAATGATTCATCTTCATCAACCATCAACATTTGATCCTCAGAGCTTCATTTCAACAAGCTCAAAGGCTCTGAATCAATCAGATTAGGGTTTTGACTGAAGATAGCATACTCCTGATTTTTGCTCAGGGTTTGACCTAATAACTAGGGACATGACCTCAAGACCCCAAGTGCATCATTTTGACCTAATCCATTGGCTCATAACATCTCCTACACAAGGATTGATCAACAGTGAAATTTCAAATCATCAGATTAGGGTTTTGAACTATCAGGGACTGAAATCAGGGATCACATTTGGGAAACCCTAAAAATCCCCAGGAAGTCAATCAAAGGTTTCAAATAATCCCTATGACAACATCCAATGGAAATTGTGTCTCAATTCAAGATCCACAGTCATCAATTTCATCAGGTCGACAATTAGGGTTTTTGACTTAATTCATCTGAAAAACTGACTTTTTAATCAGGACATGGTGCCACAACTCAAACCATGGCTCAAGGTCCTCCAATAACTCAATGTGATCCATTCATTCACTCATTCTTTGCAAGATAATTTCATGTTCGTGGATGTTTTCATTTTAAATGCGACATTGCCATTTGTGTGATTCAAGAGATTTGTTTGGAATTTATTCCGCGACTCTTGGCTTATGGATTCATCATGGTGAAGAATTAATTCATATGGATTATTTGAAAGTTGGTACAAGTTTGAAACAATTCATGGAAATTTCACCGAAATTGCAAGAAATATCTTTTAGTCCATTTGTTGAAAGATTATTTCAAGTATGGTTTAAAACCATAAATTCAAGAATTAAAAGTTCATTGGTGCAAGAACATTTTTCACATTACTTCAAGGACTTTTCATTCAAGAATATCCAACATTCATGGTTCATACAACTTCATTCAAAGATTTTAAAGGAAATTCAAGCATTCAAAATTGAAGTTCATTCTTTACAAAGTTCTAAATTTCAAATGCGTTACAAGTGGACTTTATCCAAAATTCAAGAATTACAAAATTTCATTCATTTTCAAGAATACAAAGTTTCATTCATACAAAGTTGGAATTACAAGGAAAAGAAAAAAATAAAACTTCAAATGCAATTCTTGAATTCTTCAAGTCTTCATTCTTCAAGATCAAATTTCTTCATGCTTTTCTTCAAGGTCCTCATGTAACATGAAAAAAGAAAACAAAAAAAGGGTGAGATTAGCAAAAGTTCAACAAAATATTCAAAAGCCCAAATCAAGACAAAAAGGGGTGAAATTAGCAAAAGTCAAAGAATGTCAAAGAGAGATTTTTATGTCATAAAATTCTACAACTTAGAGATATCATAAAATGACATAAAAATTTACCCACATGGCTTATTTGTCACAAGGATAATGACATAAGGAATATATTCTTATTCTTATTCTTATTCTTGCAATGATGAGGAATATATTCTTATTCTTATTCTCATGCTTGCAATGACCATAACCTTCCAACAAAGCTTCTTAATTCCTAACATATCCCTAAGTTTTTCCTATAAATAGAAGTGTTTTCTTCCAAGTAAATCACACCAAAGCTACTATACTACTAGCTTTCTCACTTCTTCCTCTTCTCTTATAGTTTTCATGTTTCTTTGTTAGAAGGAGAAATTCTTCAAATCAAAGAAAACTACTTGAAAAATAAGAGTTTCTAGCTACATAGTTCTTGAAGGGGAGTGAAGAAGAAATTCTTCATACCTTGGTGGAGAGTTCCAACTTGAAGTCCATCTTCAAGCCTCCCTAATATCCAAAGAGGTGTTGTGGCATCACCTTCATCAAAGAGCCAACAACAATTTCAAATAAAGTGAGCTTGTTAGTAACAACAATTCAAAGTTGTTTCAAACAATAATTCAAAGTTTGTTCACAATCAATTCAAAGACTCAGCATCAACAACAACAATCCAGAAGCGGTTCAGCAACATCAATTTACAAAGAAATTCAGAATTTGCATCAGTAACAACAGCAATTCGCAAAGCAACGGTTCAGACATTCAGAACAAAAATTCAGCAATAGCAAACAAAGCGCAACAGTTGCAAGATCAAAACAGTAGCAACAGACTAACTTGCAGAATTTCAGAAGAAATCAAGCACATACCTCAACATAATCCGGCAAACACCTCCTTGCCGCAGGTAACTCAATTTCTTGCCCTCTTTTAATTCTTCTATTAATTGTTACTGCAAATTTGTTGTCCTTGTGCTTCGCTGCAAAAATCGAAAACGGTAAGAGTGATTCAAGTGTTGTTCTATTGAAAATGAAAGAGCCAAGTTGATTCTAGTTCTCTCATGAAACACTAAGAAAGTTCAGAACAGAGGAACACACAGTTAAGATACAAAACCTGTTTCGGTTTGAATTATAAGAAGCTGAGAATCTCCAAGCTTCTCTTCCATGGCCGCTTTTGTTACTGCTGCTCAGTGAGGCGAGTTTGTGTTGTTGTTCTTCAACGAGAGAGAGAACTCAGCGAGAGAGATGATGAACCAGGTGAGAATCGTTGTTGTTGTTGTTCACGCACAGGGAGAACGATCGAGAAGAAGAGATGAGTTTATTTCTTTTTCTGTTCTTCCATCATTTTCTCGTGAACAGAGTAAGGAAAGATGGAGAGAGGCGCTGTTGGCCCTCTTTGTTTGTTAGGGTTTTCCAAACCCGTTTTGTGATTAGGAGGGTGGATCCGGGTCACACTGACCCGACCCGGTCCGGCCCACTCCTTTTTATTTTGGCATTCAGCTTAAGTCAGTTGTGCCTGCACCCCCATGTGTTCTTAAACACCTCCTTGGCCCATTACTAGTTTTTTTTATAATTATCTCTTTAATTTTCTTTAAAAAAGGATTTTCATAAAAGACTTAGTATTTTTATTTTAAATATAGGACATAGTTTAATTTTTCTAATCTTTATTAAAAAATGCCACAAAAATATTTTAGATGCATACATAGTTTTATGTTTTCTAATTATTTTCTTCTTTTCATGAAAAAATCACAAAAAAATATCTTTATTAGATTAATTTCTTTTGAATTTGATATTTTCATATAATTTTTGTATAGTTAATCACTTAAGTCTCTATTTGATTACTGTTGCATATATCACTTGAATTTTCTAACTTTATACGAGACTTCGAGATTATTTCTCTGTTGTTCTCTGTTTTGTCTGTTTGTTTGGTCTTCCATTCGCTGTAGAAATCCTTAAACAATTACTGGATGATCAAAGAATGCTGTAAGCTGTGAACTTATCTGACGTTCTTTTCTGCTGGTGAGGATGCTTAACATCTGTTTAAATCCCAATTTACTCCAAGCATCACTTGAGGATCACGGTAACACCTCAAACTCAGAAATTCAATTTCTCATTCTTCGAGGCAAGCCTAAAACTCCATAACTGTAGAAACGAATTACTTGTCTGTTTTCATCAATTCAACTTCATTTTCAATCAGCTGTTTTCACAACAATAATCAATTCATTTTCAAATCATGCAACTTATTTTCAAAACGATGTGGGGCCTCTCGAATATTAGAGAGTATAAGACCCACTCCTTTTTCTTTTTACACAGTCTTTTATTCAAAATAAATAAACTTTCTTTCAAAATAAATCTTCAAACTATTTTCAAAACGACGAAACCTCGCGTCTGTAAATAAACAATCAACCATGTTTTATAAAATAAAACAGAGGCCTCCACATAGGTATAAGTCCCATTCCAGTACATGAAATTAGGTATTTCATTGTACGCCTTTTGTACATATCTCAATCTGTTTTTTAACTTTGAATAACAAACCAAAAATGAAGGTTTTCTTTAAATCTTCCCAAAAATACCATGGGCCTCCATGTAGGTATAAGTCCCAAGCCCTTTTGTGAATACCTGTTTACATAGCTTTGAATAAATTCAAGTGGACCTCTCCCCGAGTATGAGTCCCGAGCCCTGTGTATACAAATGGATCATGCTTACAGGTATATTTCCTTCATAAACTCCATTATATACACACACTTTGTCATATATGTATAACTGTTCATATCTGTTCATGTACTTGTTCATATTTGTTCGTACTTGTTCATATTTGTGATTGTGTTATATATGTGCTTGTTCAACTTAGTACAACACTAGGTTCCCCATAGCCTCCTATTGGGCTTCGTGCAAAGAATCTCCCTAGTTTAGGTTAGGACATAGAGTATGGTTTCCCGGTGAAATCGCTCTAAGAGCTCAAACCAACTATACCATGCCTCCCCTTGGGCTTTGTACAAACGAGTGACCCTCCCATAGCCTCCTCTTGGGCTTACAATGCAAGGACCCTGGATTGTCCCTCCCATAGCCTCCTCTTGGGCTTACAATGCAAGGACCCTCGGATAGCCTCCTCTTGGGCTTCGTACAAGGACCCACGGGCTTCTTATAAGCATCCCCAATATCCAAAACAAATACCCTAGGAGATTAGACATTTTTCATCTCTATGATAGGAGTATCTCTTCTATATCATCACAAACAATCAATCAATCAAACTTTTTGCCACAAGGCTGGCTAATCAATCAAATTTCTTTTGCCACAAGGCTGGCTAATCAATCAAACCGTTTTGCCACCATACTGGCTGATTAATCAAAGTTTTTGTCACAAGGCTGACTTCATTGAAACTTTTGCCACAAGGCTGGCTGATTAATCAAAACTTTTTGTCACAAGGCTGACTTCATTGAAAGTTTTTGCCACAAGGCTGGTTAAACAAACAAAAACATCTTTATCATTCTAAGCACCATAAGTGGCATGGCCCAGGGCTTATAATGAAAAGATTTTCAAACAAAAATCAAACAGATGTATGTGATGATATAGATTAGATACATCGAACATTTAGATGACATTTGTCTCTTATCCTTTGCTTCCACTAGCATAAGTGGGAACTACGATTGCTCTGACTTTCTCAACATCCCTTTGAGAATACGTAGGCACAAGGTCGTATCCTTGGCGAGCAAAACAAAACAAAAAAAACATTCAAATCTTAGCACCCGTAGACCCCGAGCTACAGATGCTCTGATTCCCTCTAAGGGATATGTATGCAGAGGATCGCGATGATCTTTGCGAGCATAATCAAACAAACACCTTAGGTCCCACCTCTTTCTCACAAGAACCTCCACCATAACAAGAATGGAACAAACACAAAAAAAAGAAGCCTATAGAGAACTATAGATACGTTGGGTGCTAATACCTTCCCTTCGTATAACCAACCCTCTTACCCAAGATCTCTCCCCCCACTTTTAGGTTATTGGAGCTTTTTTCCTTTTCCTCTTTTGGAAACAATAAAAAGTTTGGTCGGTACAAAAGAAAAATCATTTTTTTGAGCACTCGAGCCCAAAGAAGGCATCAGGTGTCTCATCCCGAAAAAAGACAACGATTTTTCCCCGCGACAGAAGGCTTTTGATAAGAAGGTTCGACCTCGTGTATTCAGAGAAGGCGACCTCGTGCTCAAAAGGATTTTGTCTTTCACCTTCGATTCAAGGGGCAAGTGGACTCCTAATTTTGAAGGACCATATGTTGTTAAGAAAGCCTTCTCTGGCGGTGCATTAATTCTTGCAACTATGGATGGAGAAGAGCTCCCACGTCCCGTGAATACTTATGTAGTCAAGAAATACTTCGCCTAAAAATAATAAAAGAACAACTCGCTAAGTTGAAAACCCGAAAGGGCGGCTTAGGCAAAAAAGAGCGTCTCGGTGGATTGAAAACCCGAAAGGGCGGTCCAGGCAAAAATTAGAGACATAAACAGAATAAAAAACCCGGTGGACTGAAAACCCGAAAGGGCGGTCCAGGCAAAATTTAGGGATTCATGGCAAGTAACTACATCAGACAAGACTTGATCATCAGCAGTCATTTGTTTATCATGTGAAGTTCAACACATTTCAACAGAAGCCTTTGCTCAGGAATTCCAAGTTGAGAGAGAGGATGGGGTCATTACATTTCAATGTACCTTTTCCACAAAATTACCACTTTCCAAACTTTGTAATCATCCATGGGGTCTCGCCTTTTGCAGGCTACCATTCCATTAATGAAGTTTGAGCCTTTACCCTTTATTGCCAATCTTATTTCTTTCATATCTCTCAAATGTCATTTATTGTTGATATTACTTTTTGAAACAAGGAGAAAATTGATTTCAACAAAATCTTTTTTTTGAAAAATATAAAAGAAGTTTTGTTTTGATTCATGAGTGCATTACAAGGAATGGATGTGTTGATGTATTCAGGTGCAAAAGAGTAAGAATGTATTCCAGTTGGTGCACCTTTGGCCTGGTTCAAATATGATGTAGAACTCAGCTATTTTGTTCTCTCAGCTCCAATATTTTCTCAGTGTTGGGTAGCATTTATTCTGAAGCCATCAATAGTATGTTGTAGCAATTTTCGATCCTGTTTATGGATGATACCTCGAGTGCTCAGCTCGAGACATGCTTGATTATGTTATTATGTACTCTATCTCTTGAGTTAATTCTTGTGCTAAGTTGTGGCAGCATATGCATCATTAACATGCATCAAAAACAATCATGCATTCGTATTTTCTATCATGAAGTTTACTGTCAATCAGATTCCTCTTCCATTTAGAGTGTCTTTAGGCAGAAAATACTCAGTTTCCTTGAAATCACCACTGAATTTGTTTCTATGTGGACAGTATGTTTCAGTGACTCTGTTCAGAATGCTTACGAACAGAAATCTAGTGAGTTATTCCCTCACTTGATCTGGTCTTATTTGGCAGTTTCTTTCCATTTGGCCATAGATTGAATTTTGGTTGCTGGATAAGGAATGTTGAAATTGTGCATTTGTGTTTGCACCCTCAACCTTTGAAAAGAAAAGCAAAGTATTATTGATTGTTCTCCACCGTCAGTGGTACGTCGGTGCATCTCTCCTTACCTTCAGTGGAACGTTGGTGTATATTGATTATATCTTCATCGTTAGTGGTACGTCGATGCATTTCTCTTCAGCACCTTCAGTGGAACGTTGGTGTATATTATTATTTTATCGTCAATGGTACGGCGGTACATCTCTTTTCTACCATCAGTGGAACGTTGGTAGCTCACCTTCAGTGGAACGTTGGTGTATCTTGTTATATCTTCATTATCAATGGTACGTCGATGTATTTCTCTTTAATACCTTCAGTGGAACGTTGGTGTATATTGTTATATTCTCATCGTTAGTGGCACGTCGATGTATATCTTTTCATATCATCAGTGGAACGATGGTATATGTTATCGTCAATGGTACGGCGATATATCTCTTTTCTACCCTCAGTGGAACGTTGGTAGCTCACCTTCAGTGGAACGTTGGTGTATATTGTTATATTCTCATCGTCAGTGGCACGTCGATGTATATCTTTTCATATCATCAGTGGAACGATGGTATATGTTATCGTCAATGGTACGACGATATATCTCTTTTCTACCTCCAGTGGAACGTTGGTAGCCCACCTTCAGTGGAACGTTGGTGTATATTGTTATATTCTCATCATCAGTGGTACGTCGATGCATTTCTATTCATATCATCAGTGGAACGATGGTGGGTTTTCTGTTAATGAAAGATTGATATTCTGATTCCCTAGTGAAAGAGGATGCATATTTTCTCATCCCCAGTGAAAGGTGATGCTTTAACCTCTCTGATACGAAATGTTTTCCCCGGTAAAGTTTCGT
Source organism: Vicia villosa (assembly GCF_029867415.1). Taxonomy (NCBI): domain Eukaryota; kingdom Viridiplantae; phylum Streptophyta; class Magnoliopsida; order Fabales; family Fabaceae; genus Vicia; species Vicia villosa. The sequence goes on along the minus strand of NW_026706212.1, from coordinate 224,029 downwards.
TTCCCCAGGAAAATCTCGTCTCTCCAACAAAGTCTTGTTTGCCCAATGGAGTTCTTCCCGCAAGACATTTGCTTTCCCCAACGGAGTTCTTTTTCTCCCTAGTGGTGTTTTATTTCATCATCATATGCATTCATTAAACATTGCATTGCATCTTAGGTTCAAAAATTGTGTGTTTTATATATTTAAGTCTCTTCAATCTCGTCAAAACGAAGATTTGCAATCATCGTATCTCCGAATCGAAGAAACTTAAATAGGGGCATCTGTAATACCCCAATTTTTGACCCTAAGATCATACATCATTTGCATTTTAATCAATAATCAAGAGCACCATTGTGAAGCTCTATCTTTGGTACTGTGATTATCTCTGAGGGGAATTATTGAGCATTTCTAGTTTTTATTTGTTTAATACTAACCAAAATCCCAAAAATATGCATTCTTGTCTCTTTTGTGTGAATACAAGATTACACTCAAAGATGTTTTTGATTCATGGCAAACTCAAATAAGCATTCAAACAACAAGACGGAAGCAGAAAACTTAAAGAAAAGCAAGCATTGATCACTCATAGGTCAACCCATTATGTTTATATGTTTATAGGTTGCCTCAACACAAGCAAAACAAGAAGAATGCAGAAAAACAGCAGTTAGGTCGACCTACCATCAACCCAGGTCGACCTAAAATGGAGAAAAATGCATATACCCCTGCTAGGTCGACTCACACATCATTTAGGTCGACCTAAATTGATGAATTCTACATACCAGCCTGTTAGGTCGACCTACACATCAACTAGGTCGACCTAATCTGTGAAAATGTCCCCAGAATGCATCAGAAGAGGATTCTGGTCGACCTACTCCTTCAACAGGTCGACCTAACTGGGAGCAAAATTCTGCAAGCTCTGTTAGGTCGACCTAAGCACTACAAGTGGTCGACCTAACTGATCAAGAAAGTTCAAAAATCAGTTTTTCTTGGTTCTAACTGTTATGCAATCATATATATTGTGCAAGGGTAATTATTCAAGTAACACCAACGACTGAAAGATACACAAACGCTTCTCATCTTCGTTCTTCATCATCTCCAACACAATTACACATAATCATTCTTGCGTTGCGGGTTAGTGATGAGTTCGATAACGTCCATGGAACGGAATTGAAGATTCCTAGTGGGTGAAGGTTTGTGGGGTTTGTTGGTGAATAAAATCTGCGGGTTTTGTCCTCCACGACGGGTGGTTCTTGGGGGTTTTTATCAAGAGGCGTTCATTGAGGATTCGGCTGAGTGTAACGATTGAGGAACGGGGAGTTCAAGGAATCAAGACACTGCAGAAGGGAATCAAAGTGAAGCTCTTGGATAACCTTGATCTGGCTCAAGATTAAGGGGGAAGAAGATTCAAAGGATCGACATAATTGGTTTATCGTTTATCGCTTTGTTATCTTCTTTGTATATACTACTTTCAACATTAATGAAAGATTACCCAATTTCAATTTGGAATTGGGGGCAGACGTAGTCGTAGCGAGGACGATCGACGAACTGCCTAAACAAATATCGTGTTCTTGTCGCTTTTACTTTCTCTTTTACTTTCTGTTCATAATTGGTTATAAGTGCAAAATTGATCAACGATTCAAGTGTTAAAATTGTGAATCAAAGTTCTGCACAAACATCACAATTCACCACAACTTGAATCACTATCAATTTGAACGTATCACCAAGTGTTTGTGTTTTTGCTTAATCCAATCTTACTGCATTGCAAATCAAAGTTGTCAATCTAGAAGTTAATTGGTTTTCAGTTGTTAAACGTATTGGTTAGCCATCATATTACTTCACCATCAATTCCACTTACTTTTTGGTTTTGAAACACATACGACCTTTGCAATAGCGGTCCGGAATAGACGCAAGTCGATTCAGAACCGCTTTCGCTCGAGTTAGTAGAAAAATCCGTAAAAACTTAGTGAGATCTATTCACCCCCCCTCTAGATCTTTAGGCCAGCGTCTAACAAGTGGCATCAAGAGCTCTGGTTTATTCCGTGCTACGTGAAACACTTATTTGAAAGATGGCTTCCGGACCTAAAGGGGCTCATAATAGAGCTCCAGTTTTCAACGGCGAAAACTACGGCTATTGGAAGGATTGTATGTGTGTCCATATCAATGCAATTGATAGGAACATCTGGACAGCTATTGTCAATGGTCCATTTCAGATCACCATGACAAATGCAGCTGGTGCAGTTGTTCCAAAACCAGAAGATACTTGGAATGCTGAAGATGAAAAGAGATATGCATACGATTGGAAAGCGAGAAACATTCTAATCTCAGCTCTAGGAGTTGATGAATACTATCGCGTTTCCCATTGTAGATCAGCTAAAGCTATGTGGGACACATTGCAAGTTGCCCACGAGGGAACGGATGATGTCAAACTAGCTAGGATCAATACGTTAACTCAAGAGTTCGAACTTTTCCACATGGAAGATGGTGAAACCATCGAAAGCATGCAGAAAAGATTCGTTCACCTGAAAAATCGATTAAATTCTCTTGATAGACCTGTTTCCAATGCAGTTGCTACTAACAAAATCTTAAGGTGTTTGAACAGGGAATGGCAACCCAAAGTTACAGCAATTAAGGAAGCAAATGATCTCAACACTTTAGACATCACCACTCTCTTTGGTAAACTAGAGGAACATGAACAGCATCTTAAATGCCTTGACATGCATGAGAAGAGGACAAAGAAAGAAAAGAACATGGAGAAAGAGGTAGAGAAGAAGTCAATAGCTCTAAAAGCTTCGAGCTCCAAGACCTCAAAACGAGAGCCAAAGGATAGTGACACAAGTGATGACGAAGACTCCGATGATGAGGAAATGGGACTGTTTGTGCGAAGATACAACAAATATCTAAAGAAAAATGGAGCAAAACATTCCGACAAAGGATTGATCAACTATAGAAAGCAATCAAACATGTTCAAACAAGATGACGACAACAAAGGAAAGATCAAAGGTCTTTGCTTCAATTGTGGGAAAGCCGGTCACTACAAACCGGATTGTCCATACCTAAAGAAAGAAAAGGAGAAGAACCAAAGCAAAGGTCATAACAAATCTAAAAGAGCTTACATAGCATGGGAAAGTGATTCATCTAGTGAAAGCTCGTCAAGCGATGAAGAAGAATCAGCAAACCTATGCTTCATGGCTCATCAAGACAAGAAAAAGAAAGCTGTAAGTCATCTTAAACCTGAACTCGTAGATAAGGTATCTCATTCTCAACTAAAACTTGCTTTTGAAGAATTACATAGAGATGCAATTAAAGCTTTCAAACTTTTGGCCTCAAATAAGAAAATATTTTCATATCTTGAATCAAAAGTTGAGAAAACCGAAAGGGATATGGAAGCTTTAAAACAATCTATGCTAGACATTCAAAAGGACAAAGTTGAAATAGATCCTACATTATGGTTTGGTTGTGAGACATGTCACATTTGGCAAAAAGAAGTGAGAGATCTAAAAGGCAAGTTAGACAAGGCTCTACAACCAAAAGTGACTTTTGCGGTTGATCCAAACAAGTTCAAAAGATCGTATACTCCTTTATATAGTAAATACACTTTTGTACCAAAAGTATCAACTAGCAAAACTCCATATTCTCATCATATTACCTGTCATTATTGTTGCAAAAAGGGACATACCATTGAAAAATGCAAATTTAGGAGGATTTTAGTTCCTAAAGGAGTATTTCAATGGTTGCCTAAGTGCAACAAATTGTGTACTCACTACCAAGGACCCAATGAAAATTGGGGACCTCCCTCTTTAAATTAATCTTGCAGGAAAAGTGTCTTGACATTGCCGAAAGGTTGTGGTTCCTTGATAGCGGATGTTCAAGACACATGACTGGAGACCTATCTCTTTTCGTTGAGTTTCAAGCAAAGAAAAAGGGGTATGTCACCTATGGAGATAACAATCGGGGAGCCATAATTGGTAAAGGAAGTGTAAGTAACCCTTCTACCACTACTATAACTGATGTGCTGCTAGTAGAAGGTCTTAAACATAATCTTTTAAGTATAAGTCAATTGTGCGACAAAGATTTTAAAGTAATGTTTACAAATTCTGGATGCACAATAGAACATACTAAGAAAAGAGACATTATGTTTAAGGGCTTAAGAGTAAACAACATCTACATGCTAAACTTGGATGAGGTATCTAAGTCTAGTACCAAATGTCTAGTTGCTCTAGGCGATGACTCATGGCTTTGGCATAGACGTCTCGCCCACATAAATTTTGACTTACTAAATAAAGTTGCCTCAAAAGATTTAGTAATCGGCTTACCCAAAATGAAGTTTTCAAAAGATCATCTATGTGATGCTTGTCAAAAGGGAAAGCAAACAAAAATCTCTTTTAAATCAAAGAACGTGGTTTCAACATCACGCCCTCTTGAACTACTTCACATGGATCTCTTTGGCCCTTCAAGGACTAAAAGCATAGGTGGAAACACCTATGGTTTTGTCATTGTCGATGATTACTCGAGATTTTGTTGGACAATCTTTTTACCTAGTAAGGATCAAACTTTTCCAGCTTTTACACAATTTGCAAGATTATGTCAAAACAAAATGAACAACAAAATAGTTGCAATTCGAAGTGATCACGGTGGAGAGTTTGAAAACATTCTTTTTGAAAAATACTGTGATAAACATGGAATTGAGCATAACTTTTCAGCTCCTAGAACACCTCAACAAAACGGAGTAGTTGAACGTAAAAATCGAGTTCTAGAGGAGCTGGCAAGAACAATGCTGAATGAAGGTAATCTACCAAAGTATTTCTGGGCTGACGCGATTAGTACAGCATGTTATGTTTTGAATAGGATAACAATACGTCCTATACTGAACAAAACTCCCTATGAATTACTAAAAGGTAGAAAACCAAATGTATCTCATCTCCATGTATTCGGTTGCAAGTGTTTTGTTTTGAACAATGGTAAGGATAATCTTGGAAAATTCGATGCTAAAGCTGATGAGGGCATATTTCTTGGTTACTCACAATCTAGCAAAGCATATCGAATATATAATAAGAGATTACTTATAGTAGAAGAGTCAGTACACGTTTCTTTTGATGAATCTTATGCAAAATATGTCGAGAAAGGTCTTTCATTTAATGGTGCAGGCCCATCCACTGAAGACATTGTCAAGGATAAGGAAGATGAGGATGAAAGTATTGTAAAGAAAGATGCTGAGAGAGAGAAAGATGAGTCTCACAATGAAAATGAAAAAGAAAGCATCTCAAACAATGAAGAACTTCCCAAGGCCTGGACAAACGTGAAAGACCATCCAATTGACAATATAATAGGAGACATCTCAAGGGGCGTTACAACACGCTCAAAGATAAGTAACTTCTGCCATCATTTTGCTTTTGTTTCACAAGTTGAGCCGAAAAACGCTAAGGATGCATTACTTGATGAGCATTGGCTAATGGCCATGCAAGAAGAATTAAACCAATTTAAACGGAATGATGTTTGGGACTTAGTCCCTCATCCGGGAGATCATCAAGTAATAGGCACTAGATGGGTTTTTCGTAACAAACTTGATGAAAACGGTGTTATTACTAGAAACAAAGCTAGATTAGTTGCCCAAGGTTACAATCAAGAGGAAGGTATTGATTATGAAGAGACATACGCTCCTGTAGCACGTCTCGAAGCTATTCGCCTCTTACTTGCTTATGCTTGTTCTAAAGACTTCAAACTATTCCAAATGGATGTTAAGAGTGCCTTTCTAAATGGCTATATAAATGAAGAAGTCTATGTTGCTCAGCCACCCGGCTTTGAGAATTACATGTATCCAACTCATGTTTATAAGCTGAAACGTGCTCTATACGGTCTTAAACAAGCCCCTCGGGCTTGGTACGAACGTTTGAGCAAATTTCTCCTTAGTCAAGGGTACTCTAGAGGTAAAGTTGATACTACTCTCTTTATTAAAAGAAAAGATAAGGATATTCTCTTAGTCCAAATTTATGTAGATGATATTATATTTGGGTCCACTAATGCAAAACCTGTCAAAGACTTTTCTAAGCTTATGCAGAGTGAATTTGAGATGAGTCTCATGGGTGAGCTAAATTTCTTCCTTGGCCTACAAATCAAGCAACTCAGTCATGGAACGTTTGTGAATCAAACTAAATATTGTACGGAGCTGCTCAAAAGATTTGGAATGAGTGAAGCAAAGGAAATTGACACACCTATGGCAACAAATACAAATCTAGACAAAGATGAGAAAGGTAAAGAGGTTGACGTGAAATTATACCGAGGTATGATAGGTTCACTATTGTATCTTACTGCCTCAAGACCAGACATTATGTTTAGTGTGTGTATGTGTGCAAGATATCAATCTTGTCCAAAAGAATCTCACTTGAAAGCTGTCAAAAGAATTCTGCGATACTTACGTGGAACTACTACATATGGCCTATGGTATCCAAAAGGAAACGAGTGTCATTTGGTAGGATTCTCCGATTCAGATTTTGCTGGCTGCAAATCCGATAGAAAAAGCACTAGTGGAACGTGTCATCTATTCTCAAACTCATTAATAAGTTGGCATAGTAAGAAACAAGTATCGGTTGCATTATCCACTGCTGAGGCAGAATATGTAGCTGATGGAAGCTGCTGTGCACAAATATTATGGCTCAAGCAACAACTTCTTGATTTTGGTATTAAGCTTGATCACATACCTATCATGTGCGACAACACAAGCGCCATAAACTTGAGTAAAAATCCTGTCTTACACTCACGTACCAAACATATTGAAATAAGGCATCACTTTCTACGAGATCATGTAGAGAAAGGAGACGTTACTTTTGAACATGTAGAAAGCAAGAAGCAACTAGCTGACATCTTCACCAAACCTCTAGCAACGGAGCAATATTTCAACATTCGTAGGGAATTAGGGATACTTGATATCTCTAATTTGGGCTAATTACGTTTGTTTTCTCTTAATATTATTTCTTTACTTTATGTATATATCTATTTGTCTTGCTAACATTTTTCTTCGCGTAAAGGTAGTTCATCATCAAGCCAGGCGTCATATTGAAAAAGCGGTAACTTAATTGTTGTTCACTTCCAAAAATATTATTGATACTATAATATGCTATCAATTAACATGCTTATAGTGACTTCATGCATAAAAAAATGCTCCTGCTCACATATGTGTCTCATTCTATCATTAACTACCTTTTACCTACTATACTGTACATGCTAGCATTATTATCTATGGTTCTCTTGTTACTCTCTTATTCTCCTGTTTTCTCTTTTTGATGTTGACAAAGGGGGAGATAGATGCTGGATGTACGGGGGAGCTTTGTTGAGAGATTGCCCTGTTGAGAGATAGATGCTGGATGTACGGGGGAGCTCTGTTGAGTCTTTATCATTTACTACCAAAGCTTAGACGAATGGTTTGCCATCATCAAACAGGGGGAGTATGTGAATACAAGATTACACTCAAAGATGTTTTTGATTCATGGCAAACTCAAATAAGCATTCAAACAACAAGACGGAAGCAGAAAACTTAAAGAAAAGCAAGCATTGATCACTCATAGGTCAACCCATTATGTTTATATGTTTATAGGTTGCCTCAACACAAGCAAAACAAGAAGAATGCAGAAAAACAGCAGTTAGGTCGACCTACCATCAACCCAGGTCGACCTAAAATGGAGAAAAATTCATATACCCCTGCTAGGTCGACTCACACATCATTTAGGTCGACCTAAATTGATGAATTCTACATACCAGCCTGTTAGGTCGACCTACACATCAACTAGGTCGACCTAATCTGTGAAAATGTCCCCAGAATGCATCAGAAGAGGATTCTGGTCGACCTACTCCTTCAACAGGTCGACCTAACTGGGAGCAAAATTCTGCAAGCTCTGTTAGGTCGACCTAAGCACTACAAGTGGTCGACCTAACTGATCAAGAAAGTTCAAAAATCAGTTTTTCTTGGTTCTAACTGTTATGCAATCATATATACTGTGCAAGGGTAATTATTCAAGTAACACCAACGACTGAAAGATACACAAACGCTTCTCATCTTCGTTCTTCATCATCTCCAACACAATTACACATAATCATTCTTGCGTTGCGGGTTAGTGATGAGTTCGATAACGTCCATGGAACGGAATTGAAGATTCCTAGTGGGTGAAGGTTTGTGGGGTTTGTTGGTGAATAAAATCTGCGGGTTTTGTCCTCCACGACGGGTGGTTCTTGGGGGTTTTTATCAAGAGGCGTTCATTGAGGATTCGGCTGAGTGTAACGATTGAGGAACGGGGAGTTCAAGGAATCAAGACACTGCAGAAGGGAATCAAAGTGAAGCTCTTGGATAACCTTGATCTGGCTCAAGATTAAGGGGGAAGAAGATTCAAAGGATCGACATAATTGGTTTATCGTTTATCGCTTTGTTATCTTCTTTGTATATACTACTTTCAACATTAATGAAAGATTACCCAATTTCAATTTGGAATTGGGGGCAGACGTAGTCGTAGCGAGGACGATCGACGAACTGCCTAAACAAATATCGTGTTCTTGTCGCTTTTACTTTCTCTTTTACTTTCTGTTCATAATTGGTTATAAGTGCAAAATTGATCAACGATTCAAGTGTTAAAATTGTGAATCAAAGTTCTGCACAAACATCACAATTCACCACAACTTGAATCACTATCAATTTGAACGTATCACCAAGTGTTTGTGTTTTTGCTTAATCCAATCTTACTGCATTGCAAATCAAAGTTGTCAATCTAGAAGTTAATTGGTTTTCAGTTGTTAAACGTATTGGTTAGCCATCATATTACTTCACCATCAATTCCACTTACTTTTTGGTTTTGAAACACATACGACCTTTGCAATAGCGGTCCGGAATAGACGTAAGTCGATTCAGAACCGCTTTCGCTCGAGTTAGTAGAAAAATCCGTAAAAACTTAGTGAGATCTATTCACCCCCCCTCTAGATCTTTAGGCCAGCGTCTAACATTTTGTTTATATTTTACAGGTAAAAGATCGGGCAAAAATCAAAACAGTGCAAGAAGAAAATTTTTGAAAATTGGAAGGTGGAAATCGATTTACCCATATGGGAAATCGATTTCCTGTGCGCAAAATTCAAAAAAATAAGGAGGGAAGTGTGACATCATTTTGAAACCTATTTTCTTTGATCATTTTTGCCATTTTACCAATTTTCCACCTCACCAAAATTAATTCCCTTCATTAAACCCATTTTAGTCTCATTTTACCATTTAAACACCAATTAAACACAAATTAATTACCAAATTCAAAATGACCAAATTGCCACTACTCTTGCTCCCATCCTATAAATAGAGGTCTCTACGCTCTCATTTCTCAAGCTTGGAGAGCCAAAAAATTGCTTGGAAATTCATTTCTCACCCTTTTCCAAAACCCTCACCCAAAGTTCATTTTCATAGAATTAGTGAGATTCACATTGAATCTTACTAGTTTTGAACTAAACCTCCTACATTTATGTCATACCCTAATTTTTGACCCCCCTGAGATGACATATCTTCAGGATTTTCATCAGGTCAAAGCAAGTACCCAGAGCAGTCACTTCTTCATCTGGCATTTAATCAAGGATGTTCAAAGACAAGAAAACTCACGCAAAGGATCAATCAGTAGAAGGATTAGTCTCTAACATAATCATAGGACTCAAGAGCTTCATTTTCTCACCTATGATTGATTAGACACCCAGTCCTCTGAATACAGATTTACTCAGGTCACCAAACTAGGGTTTTTGAGCCTATCAAGGACTAAAATCAGGGATCACCTTTGGGAAACCCTAAAAAGCCCCAGGGGATCATTCAAAGACATCAATCATCTTCAAATAGCTCATATGACAAGATCCACTGGACATCACACCTCAATTCAAAGTCTACAGTCATTATTTTCATATGGTCGACAATTAGGGTTTTTGACTTAATTCACCAGGATAGTTGACTTTTAATCAGAGGCATGGATCCAAAACTCAAGACATGATTCAAGAACCTCTACTACCTCAATATAACCCATTTACATCACTCATTTGAGGAGAAGATCTTGATTCTACACAAAAGTCCAAAATCTCACTTTATCTGGAAAAAGTCAACTGTATGGGATCACCTTTGACTTTTAAGGTTTTTGGTTAAACCATGACTTTCAAAGATCAAAATCATCAATATATGGATATTAAAGTCATTTGACCAAAGAAATTCAAAGAGATTCACCAAGGAGCAAAAAGTCGGGAATCAGGGTTTTTGAGGGCATTGTGGGAACTCAATTTCACCTACACAACTCAAAAAACTTCCAACATGAAAGTTGTAGATCTTGCAAAATAAAACAACATCTTACCTAGGAACTTTTTTCAAAAGATCAACCATTTAAGAGTTTTGGAATTTTGAAGCTTTAGGTTATAAAAACTTAGAAATTTTTCTAAGGCTATGTTTGGGAGTTTGGAGGGGAAGGGAGGGAAGGGCTTTAGAAAATAGGAAGAATTGGGTGAAAAGGATAAAAGGATTTTGGGTTGGAGGGTTTTGGAGGATTTGAGTTTATTCATAACACCAAAAACCCCATAAAATGGGGGAACTCAAAAATTGTATTGAAGGAGGGTTTTGAAGGGTTTACATAAATTTTCCAAATATCTTTTAGGTTGTTATAGTATTCTGAAAATTAAAAATTTAGTAATGATAATGACTCTTTTATCATTCTAAACAAAATCATTTTTTCAAAAAATGTCAAATATTTTCCTATATTTTTTTAAAATTTCATTTTTGGAAGCCTTCCCTTCCCCTCCCCTCCAAACTCCCAAACATAGCCTAAGTGTTTTTAACCTTGTTTTCATCCAACTTTGGGCTCATTTTTCACAAATTTCCCTAATGATTCTGAAGGAACCATAAACTAATGATTTGAAGTAGATGTTTAGGGCTTTCCAAATTGTGTTCAACCTTCTCCAAATTCATTTTGAGCTAAGAGTTATGCTTGTTCAAAGTTGGCCTCATGAAGTGAAATTATAGGTCATGCCTCATTTTTGAACTTTGAAATTTTGTGCACATGACCTCATTTATGGATGCTACACGACCCATACCACATCTGAAAAACATGCCATGCATTTATTTTCACCATAGCATAAGAATTGAGGAAGATTCCCAAAACAAGAACATGTGATTATGTAATGATTACATTTGGGAATTTATGGCAAATTGATGAATCACCCAAGGAATCTTCTCACCAACCAATTAGAGCTCATTTCTGTCTCAGAATTGTCCCCTAAGATCAAGCAAAATCGAGGGCTAGGGGATTGATCAAATGGAATCAAAATTCTCATCATTGCATAAGAGATATTTGCAAACTTCCTTCATGGCCAAGAAAACCAAATCAACCTCACTAAGCAAGCTCACTCCTCTGCAACTATACTGAACCATTTTCCTATAAATAGGAGAGCATACCTCAGTAGAAAAACACACCAAAGCAACAGAATTCTTGCTTTCTCTTTTCTTTCTTCATACTTAGTTTTTTTCAAAGGTCCTTTGGCAAGAAGACTCGGATTCTTCAAACCAAAGCTCTCTCTTTGAAAATAAGTATTCAAACACATTGAGGGAGGCATTTAGAGGTGATCCAAACCTCTGGAACACTTCTGGGCGTGGAGAATCATCATCTTCACCTCTCATTTGGAGCACTTGCAGTTGGAGGACCACAGAACAATTCAGGAGGTTCCAAGCAAGGTTAGGCATCCAGGCACGTTCCTCAGATCATAGTGAAGCTGTTCAGATGGCTGCAGCTCATCTGTAACTCCAGATTCATCATCCTCCATGTTCACTTGAAGCTCAAATCGAAGGAGTCGAGTAGAGCAATTCAGAAGGTTTGAGGACACAACAAGCATCCAGTTAGCATCACTGAGTCCCAAGGAAGCTTTTGGGATCATTCATACAAGCCCAGGTGCTCTCTATCATCCTCACGACCTCCATTTTCAGAGGTAAGTTTCTGAACTCCATCTCTTTAATTTAAGCACTCTTTGTGATAAAGCTCGATTCTATCTTGTTCAGCATCATCAGAGGATTGAAAACCCTCTATCATCATTCATTTATCTTTTAGTATAGTCATTTAATTTGATTTTCAAATTTTAGGGTTCTTCACGTTTTTTAGTAAATTAGTTAGATGTAGTTAATATAAATTTATGTTAGTTACATATTTAGAATCGTGAGTGAGTTTAGAACAAGTTTCATGTTTACACCTGGGCCATTGGTTGAGATTTGAGAGAATCAGAATTTCAAAAATGTTGGAGCTTGAGGTTGAAGACGAAGATGGAGGGTGGCGCCATTTTTCAAATCTCTGAACAGAGTTTATTTTATATTTAATGATATGTGTTTCATAAACGAATGAATAACTTGCCCCAGTGGTCACACATGCGCTCTTAGTCTCCTCATGCCCAAGGTCTGATGTTCGAATCCCCCTCGCCTCAGACCTTTTGATTTTATTTTCTTTTATGCTTCTATACACTTGAACACTATATGAATTGCATTGAAACCAGCTTACTATCACCACACGCGCGTTGGCTCAGTGGTGTTTGTTTTGAGTGTGTGACCTAGAGGGCGTGGGTTCAAATCCTCCAAGGGCCAAACTATTTTTTTAACACCCATTTTCTTTCATTTTTCTCACAAACTTCACACAATTAATTCACCTATCAAATTAAGTTATTTTCACTTCATTTTTCACACACTTATTATTTAATATATCTATTTTGTGAATAATAAAAAAAAATCATAAAAAATATTATTTATTTCATGTATTTTTATTAGGTTTAAAATAGTATGTTTTTAAGTGTTTTCTTAAATACTTTAGATATATATACTCATTTTGTTTTAACCTAATTATTTTGTGGATAATTTTATGATAAAACCCTAATTGTTTAGGTCTTAATTAGGTAAAGAGCTTTATCTTTACCTTAATTAAGTTGACTTTTGTCAATTTTCAAAATTGTTTTCGATCTCCGATTAAACAAGATGATTAAAGTTTTCAAACAATAAAAAACTTACATCATTCCAATCTTCATTTTCACTGCTTCACAAAACAGTAAATAATCTCTGGGCCTCTATTAGAGTGTAAGACCCAACACCTTCTTTCTTTTCATAGTTTGTTTTACAAAACTGTATTTTCAAAATCTTCTTTCTGTTTTCAAAACATTCTTCTGGTATTTGAAGGGCATTATTCCCGGTGAAACTCTTCAAATACCTATGTGACCTTTGTCCATCTTCACTTCTTCTGTTTTCAAAAACCATTAACTGTTTATCATATATATATTCAACTGTTATCCATCAATTGCTGGTAAGGCTTTGTACATACTTCTTCAAAGGCCTCCACTCCATCCAGGTTAGGCTTTACAAGCTTTCAATTTACAGTCTTTATATTTAAATTACTGTCAAATATAAACTGTGCATATATATTAGTTTAGAACTACATTTGAGTATAAACCCTAGGACAGTTAAACTATATATATATTATAGGAATATGACCTAGGATTGAGAGTGTCTTCCCGGTGAAGGCTCTTTCCTAATTAGAGATCTGTAGTTCAAACCCCCGAGATGAATTATTCCCGGTGAAACATCTTGGCAAAAACCTTAGAATCCAAAATAGGACACATCCACCCAAAGAGGAATTATTCCCGGTGAAACCTCTTACCCCTTTGCTTAAAGCCAAAATAAGTTCAAAACTACATAGCTTTCTCTTGTGCTATAGCAAGGACCCTCGATGACCCTCGATTAGCCTCCTCTTGGGCTTTGTACAAGGACCCACAGGCTTCTTAAAAGCATTTCCTGCTTCCTCTTGAGCTTGTATACAAGGACCCATCAGGTTTCTTATAAACATAGGAACAGGTCTTTAGTCACCTTTTAACATACCCTGGTGAGTTTCTTCCAATTAAAACCAGACTTTAAACAAGCTAAGTTTGTCTCAATTTCACATTGAGTACACCTTTTGGAATGAGAGACATGGACAGTCTCTGTCACCCTTATCTTCATCAATCTTCCTTAGCAGAGTCTAGGATCCATGTTTGCTTATCCTCAGCAAGAGTCAGCCTTCATCTTGGGCTTTAAACAAGAAGTCTCCACTAGATAATCTTTCTGCCATTCATTTTAACAAAAACCCCTGGAAAGGGTCAGCCTCCACACATTCTTTCATTTTAACAAAAACCCCTGGAAAGGGTTAGCCTCCACACATTCTTTCATTTTAACAAAAACCCCTGGAAAGGGTCAGCCTCCACACATTCTTTCATTTTAACAAAAACCCCTGGAAAGGGTTAGCCTCCACACATTCTTTCATTTTAACAAAAACCCCTGGAAAGGGTCAGCCTCCACACATTCTTTCATTTTAACAAAAACCCCTGGAAAGGGTCAGCCTCCACACATTCTTTCATTTTAACAAAAACCCATGGAAAGGGTTAGCTTCCAAAATCAGTCTTTCAAAAACCAAAGATTCATTCTCTTAGGAGATAATTTCCCCAAAAGAGTCAAAACCCCTGGAAAGGGTCAGCCTCCAAAAACATGACAAAGAATCAGTCTTTTAACAGACAATTTCTCCAGTTAAGTCAAAACCCCTGGAAAGGGTCAGCCTCCAAAAACATGACAAAGAATCAGTCTTTTAACAGACAATTTCTCCAGTTAAGTCAAAACCTCCAAAAAGAGTCAGCCTCAATTCTGGGCTTTGTACAGAACACCAAATAAAATCCATCAAATAAACACTCTCCAAAAAGAGTCAGCCTCAATTCTGGGCTTTGTACAGAACACCAAAAAAAAACTCGTTAGTTTAATTTCTCCCCGGTAGAGTTATCATTTCAATAAGTCAATAAATCAATCAAAAAGCCTCAAGCTTGGGCCTCATGCAAGCCAGCTAAAGTCAAATCTTTTATACAATAGATAGACATAGCTTATCTCTATAGAGAGATATTTTTACTACTCTACCACATTCAAACAAACAAACATTTCAACATTTCAATTTCAATTTCAATTTCAATCAAGTCTCCCATTTAGGATTTTGAAGGGCATGAGCTGGCAGTAAAACCCAGACATGTGGTAACTTTCCCTAATTTGGACGAGCATCTTTCTTTCATACAAGAGATACTAGCATACTTGCAAACACACAAGTAAGGTCACTCTCTTAATGAAATGAATCCAGTCATTCTGTCACTCTTTTAAAATGTTTGTGGTAGAATAGTACAAATACCTCTCTGTAAAGATGATTTCATGTCTCTTTACTGTAAACAGAGATTTAATTCAAAGCTTCAACCTTGAGCTTCAAGCAAGGCACCAAAAAATAATTAATTTCCCTAGTTAGTTCCCCGAACTACATTAAGCTCTGACTTCCATTAGGGATATGTAGGCATGAGGTTCACAAGGAATCTCAGCGAGCTAATAAAATACCAAAAATAGTCAGTCAGTCTGTCTGTCTTTCTTTTATTCAATTCAAATCCTTCTCCTAACACAAAGGAGAAACTTTCCCAATCAATCATTAGCAAACACAAACACAAATGACACAGAGAAGGTTCCTGTAGAGTACTACAGATATGTAGGGTGTTTACACACTTCCCTATGTATAACCGACCCCCCGGACTCCAGAATTTCTAGTCTAGGTGTAATCCCCACACTTAGCAAACTCCTAGGGTTTAGTTGAGATCTTTTTTCCCCTTTCCTACTCGTAGGACAAATAAGAAAGTTCGTGTGATATCGTAGGAAGAACTGAAATAAAATTCATCCCACCACGGGCGCATTCTCCTTCCAAATTTCGCGTGAAGGGTCTAGCGTGTCGTGCTCCCAAGTGAAACGGGGAGGTAAAAAAAACGACAACCACAGAAAAATGGCGACTCTGCTGGGGAATATAAGTGTTAAAAACCTTGGTTTTTCATCCAAACCAATGGTTGACCTGTTGCTGGTCCAGCCCCAATGAGGAATTAGGGATGCCAAATTCCCCCTCAAACAAGAGAGGTCCTGCTTAACCTCTGTGTCATTTCATGTGTTTGCTGCATTTATATTTGTTTATTTTGTTTATTCTGTATCGGGAAAGGGCTTGATTCCCCCTTGTGGTGAGAAATCCTATACCCGGATTTGAGTGCAACATAAGATAGGATGGAGGATGTATTCTCGGTGAAGACCCTCTAATCTTGGTTCACAATTCTACTCTTGGGATTTGCCTGGCTGGTTGTGATTAACTGCGCCACTGCATTCCGAGACTGATTTGTACTAGGAGGACCTAGAAACACATTAACCCCACTTAAAGCCTTTTGTTAGGACGTAGAGCGGTGATTACGAAAGTAATTGTCACGCAGATACTACACTCAGAGAAAACTCTCTTATAGATACCAATCAACGTATCTTTAAGGTTGAGCAAAAACTCTGAGACCCCTAGAACCCGTTCTACAGGTACAAAAAATCCTTATCCTTAGTTTACCATTGGGGCGAGGATTGCGTTTTGACTTCATGACCACTATACCCTTCAACGCCATGTTTGTTTAAAACTCTTGTGTGTGCATTCATGCATTCATGCATCATTCATTAATAACAACTAAAAACAAAAAAAAAAGTCTTTTTTGAGTCGTTCTTCAAGGAAACTAAATAACGAACGTTTTGAACTTCAGAGAAAGAGAGAAACGGAGAAAGGACTTAAGGATCTATACCATGGATTACGGAAGAAAGAGAGCTAGGAAATACACCTTCAAGATTCCCCAGGTCGAGGAACTGGGAAAGCTCGGAAAACTGGTGGTCAACCCCCAGGCTTTCAAGGAGAAGTATGGAAAACTTCTCCCTTTGCTCAATACCAACATGGTGGATGGGATCCTTCCCACCTTGGTACAGTTTTACGATCCAACGTATCACTGCTTCACCTTTCCAGATTATCAGCTCATGCCTACGTTGGAGGAGTACTCTCGTCTGATTGGAATACCCGTGTACGCGCAAGATCCGTACTCCGGTTTGGAAAAGAATCCTGATGACATTATCATTGCTGCAACTACTCCTTTGAACGCAGTCGACATCAGAACTCATATGGTGAGTAGAGCAGGAATTCAAGGATTGCCCTCCAAATTCTTGTTTGATCAAGCTCGGTACTTCGTCAGCATCCAAGATATGAGCGCTTTTGAGGAAATCTTGGCTTTGCTTATCTACGGATTGTTTTTGTTCCCTAACATTAACGATTTCGTCGACATCAACGCAATTAAGATCTTCTTAATTGGAAATCCAGTTCCAACCTTGCTTGCGGATGCTTATCACTCTGTGCATTCAAGAAACCTGCAGCGAGGAGGATTAATCACATGCTGCGTACCGTTGTTATACGAATGGTTCGTTTCGCACCTGCCAAAGTCTAGCACTTTCTGGAATATGAGGGATGGCCTTTACTGGTCACAGAAAATCATGTCTCTCACTCATACAGACATTGATTGGTGTAGTCCTGACAACGACGAAACCAAGATCATCTTCAGTTGCGGAAGTTTTCCCAACATACCCCTTATTGGAACTAAGGGAGGAATCAGTTACAATCCAGCTTTAGCCCGTCATCAATACGGATATCCCATGAAAAATATACCAAGTAACATCCAATTGGAGGGTCTGTTCTTCAAAAACATCGACGATCATGGCAACATGCTGAAGAAGGAAATTGTCCAAGCCTGGCGTCTTGTTCACAACAAAGGGAGAAGATTGTTAGGAAAACATCTTTGCATCTCCCTGGATCCTTACCTTCAATGGGTACGCGTCAGAGCATTCAAGCTCAGGATGCCATATCAACATCAAGAACCTATTCCCCTAAGGGAACCAATTTACCTTTTCTCCACCGATGTTGAAAAATTACAAGCGGCATTAAACAAGGTATGCCAAGAAAGGAATGCTTGGAGGAACAAGTATCGAATCGTCAACACGGAAAATGTTGAGATTCAAAACATCCTAAGAAGGAAGGATGAGTTACTTGAAGTGCTCGATCGACAAGTGTCATAAACGTCACTTTCTCATCATGTCCCTCCTGCTTCCTGGATCATCGATCAACTCACGTCAGAGAACGCTCAGCTCAAGAAACAGAAGAAAATGTTAGAACGTGAAGTTGGCTCTTCGTCAAAATTTTAGAGTCCTTTCTCTCAGTTTCTCTGTATTTCCCTTTTCAAAATGTGTAAAAACGGCGTTTTCGCTTAATTAATAAAAGTTTGATGTTTCATAACGTAATTATGGTGTTTCCTTGAAAAATAATAACTTAATTGCATATCATACATCGCTTTAGTCGTACGCACTGGCACGAGAATTGTCGCGGATCTAATAGTCACTTTCCTTTCTCCAGAAAGAGAGGAGGAGAAGGAGGTGAACCAAGACTTTCAAGCTGTCTCATCCATACAACACTCGTTCAAGTCGCAAGAAAAGAATGGAAGACTTTGAGCAAGAGAATAAAGAACTCAGAGAAGAGATTAATACTCTCAAGGGTACTGTTGAAAGGCTCAATAGCATGGTAGAAGCCCTGGTAGTTGCACAGAATCGACCAACGCCAGAAGAACCACAAAGGACTGTGGTTTCCGAGATTGTTTCTACTCCTATTCCTCAGTATACCATGCCACCCAACCGACCTTGGGGCATGCCGTATAACTTTATTCCAGAAGGGTACATACCCCCAGTTTCTAAAGTTCCAAGAGCTACAATGGAGATGCAACCTCCGGAGGGTTACAAACCTCTGGAAATTGAAGTTTTAAGAGCAACGACAATGGGTTTCACTCAACAGAATGCTGAGATTCCAAGATCTGCTGTCATGGCTTCTCCACAGCCCATTATGCATACTTTTCCTCCACAGGGCGGACAAGTATATCATCACGCTCCTAGTGAGGACGCTGGCGTGTATGAAAGATTGGACGAGTTCCAGGAACAGTTTCTGCAAATGCAGAAGGAACTCAAGACTCTTCGAGGACAAGATATATTTGGAAAGAATGCTGCAGACCTCTGTCTGGTTCCAAATGTTAAGATTCCTCACAAATTCAAAGTACCAGATTTCGAGAAGTACAAAGGGAATTCATGCCCACAAAGTCACCTCGTAATGTACGCTCGAAGAATGTCAACTCAGACTGATAATCAACAATTACTCATTCATTATTTTCAAGACAGCCTGACTGGTGCTGCACTCAAATGGTACATGAACTTGGACAGTTCAGAGATTCGTACTTTTCGAGACCTCGGAGAGGCCTTCGTTAAACAGTATAAGTACAATCTGGATATGGCTCCCGACAGAGATCAACTCCGGGCCATGACTCAAAAGGATAGAGAAAGCTTCAAGGAATACGCTCAGAGATGGCGTGAAGTTGCTGCTCAAATTTGTCC
Source organism: Vicia villosa (assembly GCF_029867415.1). Lineage (NCBI taxonomy): Eukaryota > Viridiplantae > Streptophyta > Magnoliopsida > Fabales > Fabaceae > Vicia > Vicia villosa. The sequence continues at coordinate 204,732 of NW_026706212.1, read as the reverse complement.
ACCACTTGAAGAGAAAGAAATGACAAAAATCTATCTCAAAACTTTGAGTCCATTTTACTACGGACGAATGGTTGCAAGTGCACCAAGTGACTTTACCGAGATGGTAAACATGGGTGTACGTTTAGAAGAAGCAGTTCGGGAAGGACGCTTGAACAAAGAACCAGAATCTTCTATTGGTCCAAGGAAGTATGGAAGTTCTTTCCAGAAGAAAAAGGATCAAGATGTCAGCAATGTCTTGCATAAAATCAAGAAGAAATTTCAATCTCAAGTTGCAACAATAACTCTGGTTGTTAACTCAGCGCCAGCTTATCAACCTCAGGTCTCGCAACAACAAATTCAACAAAGGTCGCAGCAACCTCAGCAGCAGGTTCGACCTCCAAATTACAACAATCGGGCTCCAAGGTATCCTGCCTTTGACCCCGTACCAATGCCGTATGCGGAATTGTTTCCAACATTACTGGCAAAATGACTCATTCAGACAAGGAGTCCTCCAAATCCTACAAACAGTTCCTCACCATGGTATAAGGCTGACCAATCTTGTCCCTATCATCAGGGGGCACCAGGTCACAATATTGAGAACTGTTTCTCTTTCAAGATTGACGTCCAACGATTAGTGAAGAGCGGAATGCTATCCTTCAAAGATACTAATCCAAACGTCCAAGCAAATCCTTTGCCGCAGCATAAAGAAGCTTCAGTAAATCTGATAGATCAACACCCTAACGTCATTCGAATCTACGACATTCGTCATATAGGGGAAAATCTTGTTAAGATGCACGCTAAACAAGCTGGGTACGGCCATGTACCACCTCACAACTACTTCACATGCGATATTTGTCCAAAGAATAATCAAGGATGTGCCGTAGTTCAAGCTGCATTACAAGAACAAATGGACTTAGGATGGATTCAACATCTCCGAGTCAGAACTGAACATGACATCAACATGGTTCAAGGATGTCCAGGAGAATACAAAATCTACAAAGTTGAAGATCTTGAAGGATCGGTAGTCAGGTTCCATAAAACTTTAAATGGACTTGCCTACTTTGGAACAGATTTCCACGCTTACAGTAGATGCAGAATTTGTCGAAGAAATTCACAAGGATGTTTGCGTGTTCGCAACGACATTCAAAAGCTGATGGATGACAATACCATTACTGTTCTTGCCAACAGAGAAGATGACGAAGTCTTTACCGTATCTCCTCAAATTAATCAAGTTGAACCAATGCAAGTTAAGTATGATAGCAGGAAGACAGCAGTTGCTCCGCTAGTCATCTACTTACCAGGTCATGTACCGTATGAGTCCAGCAAGGCTATACCATACAAGTACAATGCTACATTCATTGAAAATGGTAAGGAAACACCATTACTGTCTGTTGTCAACATTGCTGACATTAGTCGAGTCACCAGAAGTGGACGAGTCTTCAACAGAACAACAGAAAATGTGGAGAAACCTTCGGAGGAAGTACCACATAGGCAAGACAATCATCCGACCAATGCTGTTCAAGCGAAAGAAAATGATGAGATCTTGAAGTTAATCCAGAGGAGTGAATACAACATTGTAGATCAATTACTACATACTCCGTCTAGGATTTCTGTCCTTTCCCTACTATTGAGTTCTGAAGCTCATAGGGAAGCTCTACAGAAAGTTTTGGAACAAGCTTTTGTAGAACCTAGCGTCACAATAAGCCAATTCAACAACATCGTTGCCAACATCTCCGCCGGAACTAACCTAAGTTTCTGTGATGAAGATCTTCCTGAAGAAGGAGTAGACCACAATCTTCCACTTCACATCTCAGTTGGTTGCATGGGTGATGTACTCACAGGAGTCCTAATAGACAATGAATCCTCTCTCAACGTCATGCCAAAATCAACATTGTCAAGATTATCTTTCGAAGATTACCCTCTAAGAAAAATTCATGTCATCGTCAAAGCATTTGATGGATCAAGGAAGTCAGTTTTTGGAGAAGTAGATCTTCCCATAACTATTGGACCTCAGACGTTCAAAATCACTTTCCAAGTTATGGATATTCCAGCACAATACAGTTGTTTGCTAGGTCACCCGTGGATTCATGAGGCTGGGGCAATTACTTCAACACTTCGTCAGAAACTGAAGTTCATAAGAAATGACAAATTGGTAACCGTATGTGGAGAACGAGCTCAGATCGTCAGCAACCTGTCATCATTCTCCGACATAGAACCAAAAGAAGTCGTTGGAACTAAATTCCAAGCACTTTCCTTGGACAAAGGAAAGGAGAAAGCAGCGTCTATCTCTTCCTACAGAGATGCAATCCAAGTTGTAAAGGATGGCACTACCAGTGGTTGGGGGCACATTAATATTCCTACCAACAACAAGAACAGAACAGGAGTTGGATTCTTTCCAACATCATCAAAGACTATTCCAGGAATTGAGGTAGTTCTTCCAATTCAAGAAACTTTCCGCAGCGGAGGTTTTCTTCAACCTGTTCAACAAACAGTCAATACCATCGGTACGGAAAACACCGATGAAGAGGAATGGCTATCCTATCTTAACAAAGCAGGATACATATCCCTATAAGAGTCTGAATCACCTTGCTGTTATCCGACTAAGGGATCTGAAAATAAGACTCAACCAAACAATGACGAAGTTACAAATAGCTTCACCACCAGAAGTCATGGTTCATCAGAAGAAGTTCCTCCTATCCCCGAAGAAACTTGGGATACATTAGGAGAACCAAGCGGAAAATTCGACTACATGGTGAAGTACTCTTCTCCTGAAAGTTCAAGAATCTCTCTTGAAGATATTGTTCCAACTGGATGGAACAGTGATTTTGAGTACCTCTCTCAGCCAAAAGAGATGCATAATCCTTGCTATTCATCATCATCGACTGGTGAAATTATCATTGAGGATTATATCCCCAAGTCACCTTCCGAGGCTACGGATCTAGAGTTCATATATCTGGTCAATGCCATCTTGGGAGAAGAGCAAGACCAAAATACAAAAGAGGATGATCTCGAAAGTGTCTCCGACAACGAGTCTCTCCATTCATAAGATTGGAAGTTTCCTCAAAAGAAAGTTCGACATACTCCACTTGGAAATGGGTATGCTCACACCGCTCAGTCTGCTGAAGTAGAAGAAGATCGTCTGAGTGTTGCAAAGACAGTGGTTGGTAAATCAAGACCTACCACAGGCCAGCTCAAGCCTAAGGTTCCAGATTACCTAGTGCACAATGGGGTTCGCCACTATTGGACAGCTGTTGAAGTTACAACTGTTGTTCGCACTCCTAAGTAGGAACTTTCACCGTTATTTTATCCTCTCACCATAGCCCAGGGTGAAGAGATGTTTCATAGGGCTTTGCATTTTACTATTTCTTAGGAAAATGTCCCTCTTTGCTTCGCCCAAAGCAATAGAGTTTTGTTTTATAGGGTCTTTGTTTCAAGAAATGACTGTTAATAAATAAAAATGTCATTTTGTTCCGTCCTTAGTTTTTCCTTTTCTTTTTTTCGGAAATTGGTAATCCTAAAAAACACCCTTAAAAAACATCAAATATTCCATTAACTGCATACACCGAGTCTTCCCTCGTTGTCTAAATAAAATTTATCACACATATGCAGATTAATCATAAAATACCCCGTTGAAACGTGCGATCGTATGACTTCTCCAAGCTTTGAGTTTCCTGTATTCGAGGCAGAGGAAGAAGAAGACGAAGAAATATCAAAGGAAATTTCACGATTACTTCAACAAAAGGAAGAGGCCATTCAGCCATACAATGAGCCTCTAGAAATCATTAACCTTGGTTCCGATGGAAACAGAAAAGAGGTTAAGATTGGAGCTTCGCTCAGTTCAGAGATCAGAGAGAGTTTGATACAACTGCTCAGAGAATTCTCAGATGTCTTCGCTTGGTCTTATCAAGATATGCCAGGGTTGAATACCAGTATAGTGGAGCATCACTTGCCATTAAAAGCAGAATGCCCTCCGGTCAAGCAAAAATTAAGAAGAACTCATCCGGAGATGGCCATGAAAATCAAAGAGAAAGTTCAAAAGCAGATCAACGCAGGTTTCCTCGTCACTTCAGAATACCCTCAGTGGTTAGCTAACATTGTTCCCGTTCCTAAGAAAGACGGAAAAGTCCGCATGTGCGTGGACTACAGAGATTTGAACAAAGCTAGCCTTAAGGATGATTTTCCTTTACCACATATTGATATGTTGGTAGACAGTACAGCAAAATCCAAAGTTTTCTCGTTCATGGACGGATTTTCAGGATACAACCAAATCAAAATGGCACCTGAAGACATGGAGAAAACAGCTTTCATCACCCCCTGGGGCACGTTCTGCTATCGTGTTATGCCTTTTGGACTAAAGAACGCAGGGGCAACTTATCAAAGAGCCATGACTACGCTTTTCCACGACATGATGCATAAAGAAGTGGAAGTCTATGTGGACGACATGATTGCCAAATCAGAAAATGAAGAAGATCACATACAGAATCTGACAAATTTATTTCAACGCTTACGGAAGTTTCAGCTTCGCCTGAACCCCAACAAGTGTACCTTTGGTGTCTACTCAGGAAAACTCCTTGGTTTCATTGTCAGCAAACGAGGAATTGAAGTAGATCCAGACAAAGTCAAGGCAATTCAAGAAATGCCTTCACCCAGAACTGAGAAACAAGTTAGAGGATTTCTTGGACGTCTGAATTACATCTCGAGATTCATATATCTCATGACTGCAACTTGTGCTCCTATTTTCAAACTTCTGCGGAAAAATCAAAGTTGCGTCTGGACAGACGATTGTCAGAAAGCGTTCGACAGCATTAAAGAATATCTGCTCGAACCACCCATCTTGTCTCCTCCAGTAGAAGGAAGACCTTTGATAATGTACTTAATCGTCCTAGAAGATTCCATGGGTTGTGTCCTTGGACAGCAAGACGAGACGAAAAGAAAAGAGCATGCCATTTACTACCTAAGCAAGAAATTCACTGACTGTGAATCCCGCTACTCCATGCTCGAGAAGACGTGTTGTGCTTTGGCCTGGGCTGCCAAGCGTCTCCGCCAGTACATGATTCGACATACTACTTGTTTGATCTCTCATATGGATCCAATCAAGTACATCTTTGAGAAGCCTGCTTTAACTGGGAGAATTGCCCGTTGGCAGATGTTGTTATCAGAATATGACATTGAATATCACGCACAGAAAGCCGTGAAAGGAAGCATTCTAGCTGAGCACCTGGCTCACCACCCACTCAATGGTCATGAATCAACCAGTTTCGACTTTCCAGACGAGGACGTCATGTACCTCAAGATGAAAGATTACGACGAGCCACTACCAGACGAAGGACCTGAGATAGGATCCCGGTGGGGCTTAATCTTTGACGGAGCTGTCAATGCTTATGGACGAGGAATTGGGGCAATCATTGTTACACCTCAGGGTACCCATATTCCATTTACTGCCAGATTAACTTTCAAATGCACAAACAATAAGGCCGAATATGAAGCTTGCATCATGGGTCTCGAAGAAGCCGTGGATCTAAGAATCAAACACTTGGATGTGTACGGAGATTCAGCTTTGGTCATCAATCAAATCAAAGGAGAATGGGAAACACGCCAACCAGGGCTAATTCCTTACAAAGACTACGCGAGAAGATTGTTACCATTCTTCGACAGGGTAGATTTTCATCACATTCCTCGTGAAGAAAACAACTTGGCTGATACATTAGCCACACTCTCTTCCATGATTAGGATAAATCATTGGAATGACATTCCTCGGATCGATGTTATGCGCCTGGATAGGCCCGCTCATGTTTTCACAGTAGAATCAATCATCGACGACAAACCGTGGTATCACGACATCAAGAACTTTCTTCAAAAGCAAGAGTACCCTCTTGGGGCGTCAAAGAAAGATAGAAAGACTTTGAGAAGGTTAGCTTGTAGATTCTTCCTGAATGAAGATGTTCTGTACAAGAGAAACTTCGACATGGTTCTGCTCAGATGCGTTGACAGAAAAAAGCAGAAGTACTCATGAGAGAAATACATGAAGGTTCCTTTGGTACTCACACCAATGGACACACCATGACAAGGAAAATACTGAGAGCAGGATATTATTGGCTGACGATGGAGTCAGATTGCTACCAGTACGCAAAGAGGTGTCACAATTGTCAGATCTACGCCGATAGAATTCATGTGCCACCATCTCTTCTCAACATACTCTCTTCCCCTTGGCCTTTCTCCATGTGGGGAATCGACATGATTGGAATGATCGAGCCAAAAGCGTCCAACGGACATCGCTTCATCTTGGTAGCTATAGACTATTTCACCAAATGGGTTGAAGCAGCTTCATATGCAAACGTTACAAGACATGTTGTCGTCAGGTTTATCAAGAATCACATCATTTGTCGCTACGGCATTCCTAGCAAGATAATCACTGACAATGAGTCAAATTTGAATAACAAAATGATGAAGGAGCTTTGTGAAGAATTCAGGATTGAGCATCACAACTCATCTCCTTATAGACCAAAGATGAATGGAGTTGTAGAAGCAGCTAACAAAAACATCAAGAAAATCATTCAGAAGATGGTCATCACTTACAAAGATTGGCATGAAATGCTCCCGTATGCTCTTCATGGTTACCGTACATCAGTACGCACTTCGACTGGAGCAACTCCTTTCTCCCTTGTATATGGCATGGAGGCAGTCCTACCTATAGAGGTTGAGATTCCATCAATGAGAGTCTTGATGGAGACAAAATTAACAGAAGCCGAGTGGTGACAAAGCAGATTCGATGAATTGAACTTAATCGAAGAAAAGCACATGACAGCTTTATGCCACGGTCAGCTATATCAACAAAGAATGAAGAAAGCTTTCGACAAAAAGGTGCGACCTCGCACAATCAAAGAAGGCGACCTTGTACTCAAAAAGATTCAATCTTTTCTCACAGATTCGAGAGGGAAATGGACTCCCAATTATGACGGCCCCTACGTGGTCAAGAGAGCTTTCTCAGGAGGAGCCTTAATACTCACGACTATGGATGGAGAAGAATTCACCCGTCCTGTGAACGTCGACGCAGTCAAGAAATACTTCGCCTAAATAATTAAAAGAACAGCTCGCTAAGTTGAAAACTCGCAAAGAGCAGCTTAGGCAAAAAAGAGCGTCTCGGTGAATCGAAAACCCGAAAGGGCGATTCAGGCAAAAGTTAGAGACATAAAAAATAAATAATCAATCCCGGTAGACTTAAAACCCGAAAGGGGTAGTTTACGCAAAAGTTAGGGATATATGGCAAGTAACTGTGTTCAGGACAAACTTGATCATCCAAAAATCCATAGCGGAGTATTCATCAGCAGTAGGTCATCTTCTACGAAGCACGAATACAGCGCAACTCGGAGTGGAAGGGAAAGATAACGGCCGTCACGTTTCATCGTAGCCCTTTTCCCGAAAAATTACCAATTTCCAACTTTGTAAATACTCCATGGAATCAAGCATTTGGCTGATTACCATTCCATAAATAATAATTTGAGCCTTGTGCTTTTTCTTTGCAAATCTAGTCTTATTCAGTTTCTTGAAATGCATTTTAAGTTTAAACAGTCATTTTCTTGAAACAAATGTTTTCATAAAATAAAATGAATTTACTTGCAAAAATAAAGGTGAAATTTCTTTCTAAGGTTTACAAACAATAGGAAGAATGCAAACAGTTGCTCCGAGAACGGTTGAGACTCCGGGAACCAAGATTTCCCCATGAGGTCGCTTTGCGAACATCTCCCGATGACGGATCTTCACTTTAATTCATATTACTCATTTCGGACAGCGGACAACTGATAACCAGGTATTCCCAACAGAGTTCGAACTACAAGAAGAAGACATCTTCTGATCAACAAGATTCAAGTCGTATCATAGGATTTTACATCCGCGACAATTCTATTCACATTCACTTTACATTTTATATTTGTCATAATATTCATGCATACATAGTCGAGTCAGGCTTTGATCATGTGAATGCCCGAGTCATTAAGGCATGAACTCAAGTTTCCCCTGCAAGTTATGGAGGAACTTTTTCCTTCAAGACGACAGTTCATACGCAAGGATCTCCCCAAGCGAGTCAACAAATGGCAATCTCCTCTAAAGAGATAGTTTGTTCACTTTTGGAGTTCCTCAGCCGAGATTCTCCCGCAGAGCGACACTCGACAATATTTTTCAAATAAGATAGTCTATTTCGCATTTTGGAATTCCCTACAGGGTCGATGAGCGGTTCTCTTCTCCAAGTAGTGTGGATTCCCTGACATAATTGACAAGTGTTAGTTTTTCCTCCTGGAAAACAGTTTGGTATTTCCCCAGCAGGGTCAAGAGATGCCACTTTTCGTCAAAGAAAATATTTCAGAATCTCCCAGCAGGTCGACAAATGATTCCCCAGCGGAGTCAGTGAATGGCAGTCTCTTTCAGCAGAAGACAGTTTGCTCACTTTCTTTCATGACAGGGTCAACAAATGGCAGTCTCTCCCAGTAGAAGACAGTTTGTTCCCCTAGCAATCAACAAATGGCAGTCTCTCCCAGTAGAAGACAGTTTGTTCCCCTAGCAATTGGCAAATGGAAGTCTTTCCCCAAGGAAAGACAGTTTGTCTGTTAAATACTCAAGAAATCGACGAATGGCAGTTTCTTCAAACAATTTGTCTGTTTCTGGGATGTTTCATCCCCTTCAGAGTTGATAAATGGCAGTTTTCCTCCTAGAAAAACAGTTTGTTAATTCCCCTCGGAGTCGACAAATGGCAGTTTTTCCTCTTAGGAAAACAGTTTGTTGATTCCCTGGCATAAGTCGGTGAATGTTGGTTTTCACCCCGAAAACAATTCGTCCGCTTTCAAGAAAAGTCATTAGCCCCTCAAAAGATCATGAGGCCATATGACATTCTTTCAAAGACGTCAAGTCAAAAGGAAAGATGGTGAAGTTTCTCTACTACCATCAAATGGCGTCTCATCTCCCAGTGCTGATGAGAAGTTTGATGAGGAAAAAAACCTTTGAAGTTTCTCTACTACCATCAAATGGCGTCTCATCTCCAAGTGCTGATGAGAAGTTTGATGAGGAAACAAACCTTTGAAGTTTCTTTACTACCATCAAATGGCATCTTGTCTCCAAGTGCTGATGAGAAGTTTGATGAGGAAACAAATCTTTGGAAATTTTTCTCTTTATCTGAGATATTGTCCAAACACGACTGAGACCAGTTTCGAGATATGGACATCCGAAATAAGGGGGAGGTTGTTTACCTTTTTCTAAGTGTCAACACTTAGTTAAAGAAGATGGATTGTGCATTCTACACTGCCATCCATTCACCAGAGTCCATATCAAGTATTTCTACAGGAGTTTGTCTCCTCATCCCCCGCCAAGTGCGACAACGGGATCAAGTCATGCAAGGATTTTATCAATTACAACATCTCAGGAGCGCCCAAAATTCGGGCATTCTTTGATATTTAAGTCTCTTTCACGCAGGAGAGATCGAGATATCAATCTCTCTCCCTCCAGATAAAAGAAACTTAAATAGGGGCATCTGTCATACCCTAATTTTTGACCCCTCTGAGATGACATATCTTCAGGATTTTCATCAGGTCCAAGCAAGTACCCAGAGCAGTCACTTCTTCATCTGGCATTTAATCAAGGATGTTCAAAGACAAGAAAACTCAAGCAAAGGATCAATCAGTAGAAGGATTAGTCTCTAACATAATCATAGGACTCAAGAGCTTCATTTTCTCACCTATGATTGATTAGACACCCAGTCCTCTGAATACAGATTTACTCAGGTCACCAGACTAGGGTTTTTGAGCCTATCAAGGACTAAAATCAGGGATCACCTTTGGGAAACCCTAAAAAGCCCCAGGGGATCATTCAAAGACATCAATCATCTTCAAATAGCTCATATGACAAGATCCACTGGACATCACACCTCAATTCAAAGTCTACAGTCATTATTTTCATATGGTCGACAATTAGGGTTTTTGACTTAATTCACCAGGATAGTTGACTTTTAATCAGAGGCATGGATCCAAAACTCAAGACATGATTCAAGAACCTCTACTACCTCAATATAACCCATTTACATCACTCATTTGAGGAGAAGATCTTGATTCTACACAAAAGTCCAAAATCTCACTTTAATTGGAAAAAGTCAACTGTATGGGATCACCTTTGACTTTTAAGATTTTTGGTCAAACCATGAATTTCAAAGATCAAAATCATCAATATATGGATATTAAAGTCATTTGACCAAAGAAATTCAAAGAGATTCACCAAGGAGCAAAAAGTCGGGAATTAGGGTTTTTGAGGGCATTGTGGGAACTCAAAATTTCACCTACACAACTCAAAAAACTTCCAACATGAAAGTTGTAGATCTTGAAAAATAAAACAACATCTTACATAGGAACTTTTTTCAAAAGATCAACCCTTTAAGAGTTTTGGAATTTTGAAGCTTTAGGTTATAAAAACTTGGAAATTTTTCTAAGTGTTTTTAACCTAGTTTTCATCCAACTTTGGGCTCATTTTTCACAAATTTCCCTAATGATTCTGAAGGAACCATAAACTAATGATTTGAAGTAGATGTTTAGGGCTTTCCAAATTGTGTTCAACCTTCTCCAAATTCATTTTGAGCTAAGAGTTATGCTTGTTCAAAGTTGGCCTCATGAAGTGAAATTATAGGTCATGCCTCATTTTTGAACTTTGAAATTTTGTGCACATGACCTCATTTATGGATGCTACACGACCCATACCACATATGAAAACATGCCATGCATTCATTTTCACCATAGCATAAGAATTGAGGAAGATTCCCAAAACAAGAACATGTGATTATGTAATGATTACATTTGGGAATTTATGGCAAATTGATGAATCACCCAAGGAATCTTCTCACCAACCAATTAGAGCTCATTTCTGTCTCAGAATTGTCCCCTAAGATCAAGCAAAATTGAGGGCTAGGGGATTGATCAAATGGAATCAAAATTCTCATCATTGCATAAGAGATATTTGCAAACTTCCTTCATGGCCAAGAAAACCAAATCAACCTCACTAAGCAAGCTCACTCCCCTACAACTATACTGAACCATTTGCCTATAAATAGGAGAGCATACCTCAGTAGAAAAACACACCAAAGCAACAGAATTCTTGCTTTCTCTTTTCTTTCTTCATACTTAGTTTTTTTCAAAGGTCCTTTGGCAAGAAGACTCGGATTCTTCAAACCAAAGCTCTCTCTTTGAAAATAAGTATTCAAACACATTGAGGGAGGCATTTAGAGGTGATCCAAACCTCTGGAACACTTCTGGGCGTGGAGAATCATCATCTTCACCTCTCATTTGGAGCAATTGCAGTTGGAGGACCACAGAACAATTCAGGAGGTTCCAAGCAAGGTTAGGCATCCAGGCACGTTCCTCAGATCATAGTGAAGCTGTTCAGATGGCTGCAGCTCATCTGTAACTCCAGATTCATCATCCTCCATGTTCACTTGAAGCTCAAATCGAAGGAGTCGAGTAGAGCAATTCAGAAGGTTTGAGGACACAACAAGCATCCAGTTAGCATCACTGAGTCCCAAGGAAGCTTTTGGGATCATTCATACAAGCCCAGGTGCTCTCTATCATCCTCACGACCTCCATTTTCAGAGGTAAGTTTCTGAACTCCATCTCTTTAATTTAAGCACTCTTTGTGATAAAGCTCGATTCTATCTTGTTCAGCATCATTAGAGGATTGAAAACCCTCTATCATCATTCATTTATCTTTCAGTATAGTCATTTAATTTGATTTTCAAATTTTAGGGTTCTTCACGTTTTTTAGTAAATTAGTTAGATGTAGTTAATATAAATTTATGTTAGTTACATATTTAGAATCGTGAGTGAGTTTAGAACAAGTTTCATGTTTACACCTGGGCCATTGGTTGAGATTTGAGAGAATCAGAATTTCAAAAATGTTGGAGCTTGAGGTTGAAGACGAAGATGGAGGGTGGCGCCATTTTTCAAATCTCTGAACAGAGTTTATTTTATATTTAATGATATGTGTTTCATAAACGAATGAATAACTTGCCCCAGTGGTCACACATGCGCTCTTAGTCTCCTCATGCCCAAGGTCTGAGGTTCGAATCCCCCTCGCCTCAGACCTTTTGATTTTATTTTCTTTTTTGCTTCTATACACTTGAACACTATATGAATTGCATTGAAACCAGCTTACTATCACCACACGCGCGTTGGCTCAGTGGTGTTTGTTTTGAGTGTGTGACCTAGAGGGCGTGGGTTCAAATCCTCCAAGGGCCAAACTATTTTTTAACACCCATTTTCTTTCATTTTTCTCACAAACTTCACACAATTAATTCACCTATCAAATTAAGTTATTTTCACTTCATTTTTCACACACTTATTATTTAATATATCTATTTTGTGAATAATGAAAAAAAATCATAAAAAATATTATTTATTTCATGTATTTTTATTAGGTTTAAAATAGTATGTTTTTAAGTGTTTTCTTAAATACTTTAGATATATATACTCATTTTGTTTTAACCTAATTATTTTGTGGATAATTTTATGATAAAACCCTAATTGTTTAGGTCTTAATTAGGTAAAGAGCTTTATCTTTACCTTAATTAAGTTGACTTTTGTCAATTTTCAAAATTGTTTTCGATCTCCGATTAAACAAGATGATTAAGGTTTTCAAACAACAAAAACTTACATCATTCCAATCTTCATTTTCACTGCTTCACAAAACAGTAAATAATCTCTGGGCCTCTATTAGAGTGTAAGACCCAACACCTTCTTTCTTTTCATAGTTTGTTTTACAAAACTGTATTTTCAAAATCTTCTTTCTGTTTTCAAAACATTCTTCTGGTATTTGAAGGGCATTATTCCCGGTGAAACTCTTCAAATACCTATGTGACCTTTGCCCATCTTCACTTCTTCTGTTTTCAAAAACCATTAACTGTTTATCATATATATATTCAACTGTTATCCATCAATTGCTGGTAAGGCTTTGTACATACTTCTTCAAAGGCTTCCACTCCATCCAGGTTAGGCTTTACAAGCTTTCAATTTACAGTCTTTATATTTAAATTACTGTCAAATATAAACTGTGCATATATATTAGTTTAGAACTACATTTGAGTATAAACCCTAGGACAGTTAAACTATATATATATTATAGGAATATGACCTAGGATTGAGAATGTCTTCCCGGTGAAGGCTCTTTCCTAATTAGAGATCTGTAGTTCAAACCCCCAAGATGAATTATTCCCGGTGAAACATCTTGGCAAAAACCTTAGAATCCAAAATAGGACACATCCACCCAAAGAGGAATTATTCCCGGTGAAACCTCTTACCCATTTGCTTAAAGCCAAAATAAGTTCAAAACTACATAGCTTTCTCTTGTGCTATAACAAGGACCCTCGATGACCCTCGATTAGCCTCCTCTTGGGCTTTGTACAAGGACCCACAGGCTTCTTAAAAGCATTTCCTGCTTCCTCTTGAGCTTGTATACAAGGACCCATCAGGTTTCTTATAAACATAGGAACAGGTCTTTAGTCACCTTTTAACATACCCGGGTGAGTTTCTTCCAATTAAAACCAGACTTTAAACAAGCTAAGTTTGTCTCAATTTCACATTGAGTACACCTTTTGGAATGAGAGACATGGACAGTCTCTGTCACCCTTATCTTCATCAATCTTCCTTAGCAGAGTCTAGGATCCATGTGTGCTTATCCTCAGCAAGAGTCAGCCTTCATCTTGGGCTTTAAACAAGAAGTCTCCACTAGATAATCTTTCTGCCATTCATTTTAACAAAAACCCCTGGAAAGGGTCAGCCTCCACACATTCTTTCATTTTAACAAAAACCCCTGGAAAGGGTTAGCCTCCACACATTCTTTCATTTTAACAAAAACCCCTGGAAAGGGTCAGCCTCCACATATTCTTTCATTTTAACAAAAACCCCTAGAAAGGGTCAGCTTCCACACATTCTTTCATTTTAACAAAAACCCATGGAAAGGGTTAGCTTCCAAAATCAGTCTTTCAAAAACCAAAGATTCATTCTCTTAGGAGATAATTTCCCCAAAAGAGTCAAAACCCCTGGAAAGGGTCAGCCTCCAAAAACATGACAAAGAATCAGTCTTTTAACAGACAATTTCTCCAGTTAAGTCAAAACCCCTGGAAAGGGTCAGCCTCCAAAAACATGACAAAGAATCAGTCTTTTAACAGACAATTTCTCCAGTTAAGTCAAAACCTCCAAAAAGAGTCAGCCTCAATTCTGGGCTTTGTACAGAACACCAAATAAAATCCATCAAATAAACACTCTCCAAAAAGAGTCAGCCTCAATTCTGGGCTTTGTACAGAACACCAAAAAAAAACTCCTTAGTTTAATTTCTCCCCAGTAGAGTTATCATTTCAATAAGTCAATAAATCAATCAAAAAGCCTCAAGCTTAGGCCTCATGCAAGCCAGCTAAAGTCAAATCTTTTATACAATAGATAGACATAGCTTATCTCTATAGAGAGATATTTTTACTACTCTACCACATTCAAACAAACAAACATTTCAACATTTCAACATTTCAATTTCAATTTCAATTTCAATCAAGTCTCCCATTTAGGATTTTGAAGGGCATGAGCTGGCAGTAAAACCCAGACATGTGGTAACTTTCCCTAATTTGGACGAGCATCTTTCTTTCATTCAAGAGATACTAGCATACTTGCAAACACACAAGTAAGGTCACTCTCTTAATGAAATGAATCCAGTCATTCTGTCACTCTTTCAAAATGTTTGTGGTAGAATAGTACAAATACCTCTCTATAAAGATGATTTCATGTCTCTTTACTGTAAACAGAGATTTAATTCAAAGCTTCAACCTTGAGCTTCAAGCAAGGCACCAAAAAATAATTAATTTCCCTAGTTAGTTCCCCGAACTACATTAAGCTCTGACTTCCATTAGGGATATGTAGGCATGAGGTTCACAAGGAATCTCAGCGAGCTAATAAAATACCAAAAATAGTCAGTTTGTCTGTCTGTCTTTCTTTTATTCAATTCAAATCCTTCTCCTAACACAAAGGAGAAACTTTCCCAATCAATCATTAGCAAACACAAACACAAATGCCACAGAGAAGGTTCCTGTAGAGTACTACAGATATGTAGGGTGTTTAAACACTTCCCTATGTATAACCGACCCCCCGGACTCCCGAATTTCTAGTCTAGGTGTAATCCCCACACTTAGCAAACTCCTAGGGTTTAGTTGAGATCTTTTTTCCCCTTTCCTACTCGTAGGACAAATAAGAAAGTTCGTGTGATATCGTAGGAAGAACTGAAATAAAATTCATCCCACCACAGGCGCATTCTCCTTCCAAATTTCGCGTGAAGGGTCTAGCGTGCCGTCCTCCCAAGTGAAACGGGGAGGTAAAAAAAACGACAACCACAATTTCTCTCTTTTATTTGTTTGTTCATCTCCAATTTTGAAGGATCTACACACTTTGTGCTTGTTCTTGAAGCTACTCCAACAATTTGGTTCAAGAATTGGTAAATTCCTAAACTCTAAGATGTACATCTTTCTTGCTTGTGTTTGATGCATCATTGATGTTATATTGGTCCTATTTGATGGTGAATTGGTGGAAAATTCGTGCTCTAATTGATATGTGATCATAAGGTGTTTGAATGTTTGCCTAAATCAAGTTTTATAGTTCATAATGCTGTTTTTTTGAAAACTATGTGCAGGAACTCGATTTCCTACAGAGGGAAATCGATTTCCACTCTATTTTTTGCGCCAGATTTGGATTCTGCAGGCAGGAAATCGATTTCCTACAGAGGTAAATCGATTTCCAGTGAGGTAGAATGTTTGTTTTTGCTATTTTTGACTTGTTTGTGGTTCCAACTCTTCTTCTACTCCAGTCTTTTCATATTTTCTTTGAATCACAAATTAGAGGCCTAATTTCTCTCTAATTTCAATGGACTTAGGGCGTCGATAGGATGAGAATCCAAATCCGCAAAATTAAGTGATTGAAATTATGGATGAAAGGAGCTTTTAATGTGTTTCCATCTTTTATTTCTTTTTCTTTTGATCGATGAAAGTCTTAGTACCTTGAGAATTCTTATGGATTCTTGGTGAAGACTATATTGCTCCTTATTTTTCTTTTCGTGCGGTATTGCTTTCGGAGAGTGATCTACATATCGCTTCTCTCGCATGCATTAGCACATAAAGTTTTGACCGGCCTCATTGTAGGGTGATTTCTACATAAATCACTTGGCGATCTGCTTAACATAGCGCAATATTTCGTGTCCCGAATCATAAAAAGATCAAACATGGAAGAGAATTGTATGCAGTTGATTTAAGACTTATGGAAGTTTATCGTGTAGTCGCTATGACTTTATCAAGCTTCTGATAAATGTCCATTGAATTTAAATCCGAGAACATCCTTCACTCACCATCGATCTTTATTACTAACTTTGATAACATACTTGACAAGTTTCAAGATGGTTATCTTTAACATCTAACAATTGACTTTAATTTCCGCAATTTATTATATTGCTCTTTATATTTTGCTTTATGCTTTATCATTTCATCATATTTACATTCCGCTATTTTTTCTTTGTCCATTTGGACGTATTATTTATGTTTCCGCTATTTTCTTTTGTCCACTTGGACCATACTTTACTTTTATGCTAAAACGCTAATAATCAACAATAATCTAAAAAAACACATAAGGCTCTCTTTCGGACTATTGGTTACTATCCCGAGCATTTTGGAGATTCGGACTTATGGACTTAGTGCCTCTGGACCCTGTTATGATATTGTTACTCGTTATTCTGTCTGTCTGGAATTGGATTGTTGTCTGTTTGTGTATGCAGGTATTTCCTTGAAAGTCCTTGATGGTTAATTCCAAGGCATTGAGATAAGGATTTTACCCGAAAACAGCCGTTACTCTGCCCGATTTTCGTCAGAATTTTAATGTGCTTAATGCAAAGTGGTGCTAAAGATAATAAGTTCATCTGGATCCCCAAGTAATGTGTTGGTTTAGTGTCGATATTCCAAAGGATGGGAAATCTACCTTGACTCACAATGTCAAGTGTTGGCTTCTTATTTCGGTTAGACCGTTCTTTTCCTTAGCTTTTATTTTACACAATAGGATAGCCTCTTCATCTCCTCCCACATCTTTAATTTGCAAAATCTTCTCCCTTTTTACAAAACCTTCTTATGTTTGCAACCTTTTTAAAAACCTTTTCTTTAAAAATATCTTTTGCCCTTAGTGGCTTTTCTTCAAAAAGTTTAGACACGACTAATTGTTGAAACGAGTGGCGATACCCCAACGATTTTGAAATTGATTGATATAATGAGATCTTTTCCACGTGAGAGAGCTAGTGGCATACTCGTTGATTTCCATTCGAGTTGGATCCCTTCTTTCATTTGCGATGCAAAGAACTCGTTTGTTCTCATGCTCAAGATCAATGGCTGAGTATTTCTCTCCGACGACGATAAAGTGTTTATTCGTTTTTTTTAAAAAAATGTTTTCCCTTTAAGCGGAACTACATTAGCGCTGACTTCTCCATTGCACCGAGGAGGTATGTAGGCACAAGGCTTAACGTCTTGCCGAGTTTATTTTAAAAATAAAACAAACCCTTTTTTAGCACACACAACATAGATTTTCAAAAAGGTTCCTGTGGAGTACCACAGATATGAGGGGTGCTTAAAACCTTCCCCTTGTATAATCAACACCCGAACCTGAGTTCTATTTTGTTTTAAAAAAAAACTTTGGGTTTTACGTTCTTTTCCCTTTTCCTTTGGAAACAATAAAGCACGGTGGCGACTTTCACTGAAATATTGAGTCGAGTCAATCCTATGGCTTCGATCTCAGATTTTCCCCGCTACACCTTCCTTTGTTTGCCAAACAGTTTCTAGCAAAATGGCCAAACTGTTTGCAACAATAACATTGAACTTTCTTCTTATCCTTTCCCTTCTGATATCTCTTCTCATCAGAAGTTGAGGCTTCCTTCTGGAATCTATCACCACGTCTATGCTTCTGGTCCTTCTTGACAAAAGAAGCCTTCAGAGCTTGCTCAACTTCTCTCTCAGAAGTTCTCTCAGTCAGACGCAACTCTTGTGCTTCTAAACTGCTTTGCAACTCTTCCATTCTCATGGTTTCCAGATCTTTAGAATGTTCAATAGAAACAACAATATAATCAAATTGAGGAGTAAGTGACCTCAATATCTTCTCTATGATTACTTGTTCAGAAAGAGTTTCTCCACAAGCCTTCATCTCATTAGTGATCAAAATCACTCTAGAGATATACTCAGAGACTTTCTCATTGTTCTTCATGTTGAGATTCTCATATTGCTTTCTCAGGCATTGAAGCTTCACCTTCTTCACTGATACGTCACCACCTTAACACCTGACCAGTATATCCCACGGCTCCTTTGACGTCATAGAATTAGCAATCTTCTCAAACACATTCACATCCACACACTGATGGATGAAGAACAACGCCTTTTGGTCTCTCTTTTTCGTCTCTCTCTGTGCTTCTCTTTGTTCTTCCGTTGCATCTGCTACAACCGGAACATATCCTCCAGTGAGAAGAACTAGAACATCTTGAGCACCAAATAATACACGCATTTGAATCTTCCATCTATTCCAGTTTTTACCATCAAGAACTGGAAGTTTGGTATTCAAGTTGCTTCCACTCATCTTTAAACTTGTGCAGACAAAAACAAATTTCACTCACACTCACACAGTGTTTCCCAACCCACAAACAACCAAGAGAAAAATGTGATTCAACACAATTTTTTTCCCAGAAACAAAATCAATCACACAGTCACACAAACTCACGTTCACTCGTGTTTCCCTGTGTTTGGAACCGGGGCTCTAGATACCAATTGTTGGTGCACAAAGAATAAAGTTGATGACAAAGAGAATAACGGCGCAAAGATTAATGAGAGAGAATAAAGTTGTTGATCTATCTTAATGATAGCTACTACAAGACTATTTATACAAAAACAAAATCTTGCCACATCAGCCCTAATAACGTAAACTTAGTGAACAAGTCTAAAGGTACACATAGTACAAAACTAACAAATACTAAAGTACCCTTACTACTAAACAGCTAAGCTAATGGGACCCAGAAGATAACATCTTCTGGTCAACAACATCTTCTGAGTAACCATCAGAAGATCAGCCCACATCAGAACTTCTGATGCTCATCTTCTGAATATTGAATTACTCTTCAATACTACTAACGAAAACTAAGACCAAATTATATTGTGGTGAGGTCTCTTGACCTTCAATGATTCTATAACTCTCTCTTGAAAAATGAAAGATCTACCACTATAGGTTGGAGAAGGAGAAAGCGAAAGAAATGCAACCCTCTATTTCTCGATAATTTCATGTAAGAGTGCTTTCAGGGGTATCCTTGGCAGGTTTTTTCTGGAAAAACTAGATGTTGTAGCTTCCTGGTCCACCTTAAAGTACCATATACCAACAACACTGGGTAGCCGGTCGTTGCATTTGTTTATCTAGTTGCACACTTGATGCTATCAAGCTGAATTTTGATACGATTAAGGTGATGTTGGTGTATTATGAGTATGTTAAAATCAAATTGTTGTGTGACAACAATCTGTCTTGAACAGTTGTATGGTTCTGCTAAGGCAAGTCCCAGGTTGTGCGAGATTCTATTACAATTCTACCAGGCCTTGCCAATATGTGTAGAATGCAAGAATATTAGTTGAAGAAAAAGATCCTTAAACAAAAGAAATGTCAAAACTCATGGGACCTGGTTGTACAATATATCAAAGGAGGTCAATATGTTTGAGATTTGGATTTAACCAAATCTGTGATTGAGAATCACTTCAATGGTGTTAAACCATCACAGGATTCATTTGATGTGGTGTTGATTGACATATTTGGTATTTTCAACTGTGTCCTCATTCTTCTAATTTGTTTCAAAGCAATAGCAATTGTATCATAGAGGAAAAAAATTTAAAGTGCATGGTTGTGTTAAAATTATACATGAACCTTCAAGCTAGTGGTTGGTCTATAATTTTGTTACCTAAATGTCACCATGAATCATCTTGTCTCTGCTGTATTTAGAGGTTGGTTGATAGAAATGTGATTAGTGAAGTGTGGCCTAGGCCAAGGGTGTGGAGAATTTACACTGGTAAAAAGACAAAAGGAATAAAAGATGGTGACGTGGCTGTGAATGCATGAAGTGTGTGAGAGTGGCTATATATATGGCTATTTCTGAAAGGGAATAATCAGGAAGGAATTCTGTTAAGATTTGATGGGGTCACCTCTTGGTGATTTGGGAGCACTGCGTGCTTGGGAATTGGTAGCCACTACCAAAATATTATTTTCCTTTTGTTCTGTTATTATCTTCCTGTATTTGTGGATCTCATATTAATTCCACCGCTACTTCCTTCCATATTACACTGTTATATTCATTTTATCACTATTTACACATTAAAACCCATCAATTGGTTCGACCTACCGGATCCGACTCACACAACGAAGAAGGTTGTAGATGCCAAGAAAGCCTAAGATGGGTGACCGCATTGATTCCTTGGAGACACAGATGAGAAATGTGACAACGACTCTGCAAGAGCTCACGTTACAGGTGCAGCAACGCTTGGTTCTAGCGGAACTAAGGAAACAGATGGGGAGGAAAGGAGAGACTCTAGAAAGGGAAGCCTATGTTGTTGACTCTACACATAGTGAATCTGGCCTCGCTGGGAAGAAGGTAAAGTTGCCTCTGTTTGATAGTGATGATCATGTGGCTTGGAGTACACGGGCCGAAATTTATTTCGATGTTCATAATACATCGGATGATATGCGTGTGAAGTTGGCTCGCCTGAGGATGGAAGGTTAAACAATTCACTGGTTCAACCTGTTGATGGAGACAGAAGATGAGTTGTCATGGGAGAAGCTGAAGCGAGCGTTAATAGCTCGTTATGGAGGACGTCGTCTGGAGAATCCATTCAAGGAACTTTCGACGTTGAGGCAAAAGGGAAGTGTGGAGGAATTTTTCGAAACTTTTGAGCTGCTGTCATCACAAGTTGAAGGCTTCCAGAAGAACAGTATCTGGGATATTTTATGAGTGGATTGAAACCTCAGATTCGGAGGAGGGTACGCACGCTGAATCCTCGAAATAGGATGGAGATGATGCGAATTGCGAAAGATGTTGAAGAGGAATTGAAGGAGGAAGACGACGACGGTGAGCGTGGTGATGTGAAAAAAAAGGGGTACGAGCGTTTGGGCCAAAAGGATTGGGTCGAGTTTCTAATGAGGAAAGGTGGGTCTCAACCCAGGGATGTAACTGGTTCTTTTTAGCCGGGTAGGTCAAACCTGAATAAAAAAACGCGATCGATTGGATCTAACACAAATTCTACTTCGTCGTTGGTTTCCTCAGCTCGCAAAAACGATGGAGGTTCGCGTTCTGGCGCGATAGAGAGGTGGAAGGGAATACGAAGTATCCCTGATGATGATTCGAAGAGAGGAGAGAGAAGGGTATGTGTTTCAAATGTGGGGGAAAATATCACCCTACGTTGCATAAATGTCCAGAACAAGCTCTTAGGGTTTTAATCCTAGGAGAAAGTGAAACCATGACAGAAGAAGGGGAAATTTTGAGTATGGAGGACGTGATGGTGGAGAGTGAAGAAGAAGTGGAGGTGGAATGTAAACTGATGGGGGTATTGAGAAGTATGGGTGAGTCTCACACCATGAAGGTTGAAGGGAAGATATAGGAGGTGGAGTTATTGGTGTTGATTGATAGTGGTGCGAGCCACAATTTTATTTCTCCCGAAGTGACTACTGCTCTGGGTCTTGTCATCACACCTACAGTGGATAAGAGTATCAATCTTGGTGATGGTCATAAGGTGAAAACATAGGGAGTGTGTAAAGGGATCAGTATGAAGATGGGAGGGATTGAAGTGATTGTGGATGCGTCGGTGTTGGAGCTAGGGGGAATGGATATGGTGTTAGGAGTTGCCTGGTTAAGCACTCTTGGGAAGGTGATTATGGATTGGAAGGCCATGACTATGCAAATTTCTTATGAAAATGAGTTGGTGAAATTGCAGGGTCAAGGCAGTAAGGTGGTCAAACAAGTTTATTTGAAATCCTGTCTTGAGGACACTCATAGCAGAACTGATTTGGGTTGGTGGTGGGTTTATTTACAGTCAATGGAAGCAACCAAGTTAGTGGTTCCCAAAGGCTTAAATCCGATACTCGAAGAATTCCAGGAAATGTTTGGAAACAACATTCAGCTACCCCCTGAGAGGAGTCAGGTGCATCGAATTAAGCTCTATCCTGATCATGGTTCCATTAATGTCAGACCTAACAGGTACCCTCATCACCAAAAAGAAGAAATTGAGAAGCAAGTGTCAGAACTATTGAAAGTTGGAGTCATTCGGCCAAGTATGAGTTCTTTTTCAAGTCCTTTGATATTACTCAAGAAGAAAGACAAGAGCTGGAGAATGTGTGTAGACTACATGGCTTTAAATAAAGCTACAATACCAGATAAGTACCCAATCCCTATAGTTGATGAGTTGTTAGATGAATTATATGGAGCTACTGTGTTCTCTAAAATTGATCTAAAATTGGGGTACCATCAAATTAGAGTGCATGAGGATGACATCCCTAAAACGGCGTTTTGAACTCATAACAGACACTATGAATATTTAGTAATGTCATTTGGGTTAATGAACTCTCCAGCTACCTTCCAAGCCTACATGAATGACATTTTTCTGCCATATTTGAGAAAGTTTGTCTTGGAATTTTTTGATGATATTTTGATTTACAGTAGAGATGTCAAAGAACACCAAATGCATTTGAAGATGGTTTTGTCTGTGTTAGTTGAGCATTGTTTTGTAGCAAATCAAGCAAAGTGTAGGTTTGGTTGTGCTCAAATTGATTATCTTGGCCATATCATTTATGGAGAAAGTGTGGCAGTGGACCCTGAAAAGGTGAAGTGTATTCTTGATTGGCCTACACCAAAGAATGTGAAGGGGGTACGTGGTTTTTTGGGTCTTACAGGGTATTGTAGGAAGTTAGTTCAGGATTATGGTAAAATAACAAAACCACTCTTATAATTGACTAAGAAAGACAATTTTTCTTGGGGAATAGAAGTTGTCAAGGCTTTTGAGGAGATGAAGAGGATCATGACTTCTCCCCCTGTGTTAATCCTTCCTAATTTTGAACTACCTTTTAAAGTTAAGTGTGATGTGGCTGGCAGAGGTATAGGTGAAGTTATAATGCAGCAGATGAGACCTATTGCTTTTTTTAGTAAAGCTTTATCTGATGGGAATCTGGCAAAATCTGTCTATGAGAAGGAAGTGATGGCACTTGTGCTTTGTATTCAGCATTGGAGACATTATTTATTGGGCATATAATTTATTGTGCACACAGATCATAAGAGTTTGAAGCATTTTTTACATCAAAGAGTTTCATTTCCAGATCAGCAATGTTGGCTAGCCAAACTACTAGGCTATCAATTTGAAGTAAAGTACAAGCCTGGCTTAGACAATAGAGCTGCTGATGCTCTGTCTAGATGTCATGGTGAGGTAGAAATGAATTCTATCAATTCTTTTCCCTTGTGGGCTGGTAGACAGAAACTTTTGGATGAAATAACTAATGACCCGTATATTCAAAGGTTAATAAAAGAAGTGCAGGAGTCTCCTGATGTTAGACCTGGGTTTCAGGTGAAACAGGGAGTTTTACTTTATCATGGAAGGCTAGTGATTTCTCCCTAATCACCCTCTATTCCTTGGCTACTAGATGAATATCATAGTACTCCTACTGGAGGGCACTCAGGTTTTCTGAAAACATACCGCAGACTGGCAGATTCCTTATATTGGGTGGGGATTCAGAGGAGTGTAAGGGATTATGTTAGATTTTGTGATGTGTGTCAGAGACAAAAATATAGTGCTACTACTCCTGGTGATTTGTTACAGCCTCTACCTATTCCTAATGGTGTGTGGGAGGACTTGCCCTTAGACTTTATCACTGGATTGCCCAAATCGAAGGGTTATGAGGCTGTGTTTGTGGTGGTGGATAGACTATCTAAATATAGTCATTTTGTTTTACTCAAACATCCATATACGGCTAAGTCAATTGCTGAGCTTTTTGTTAAAGAAGTGGTGAGACTTCATGGAATTCCAAGCTCTATAATCAGTGATAGAGACCCTTTATTCGTGAGTTATTTTGTGATGGAGTTGTTCAAGTTGCAGGGTACTAAGCTGAAAATGAGTTCAGCATATCATCCGGAAACGGATGGGCAAACGGAGGTGGTTAACATGTGTTTGGAAAGTTATCTGCGGTGTTTTGCTTCTGATCATCCAAAGACTTTGTCAGTATGGATCCCTTTGGTTGTGTTTTGGTACAACACTACCTTTCACGTGTCCATTGGGAAGACTCCGTTTGAGGTGGTATATGGGAGACAACCTCTTGCACTGTTGATATTTTTGTCTAATGAGACTAAAGTGGCTGTTGTGGCACTGGAGCTGAGTGAAAGAGATGAGGCGTTGAATCAATGCAAACTCCATTTGCTCAAAGCTCGTGAACAAATGACTAGGTATGCTAACAAGAAGAGGAGAGACTTGTGTTTTGAAGTTGGAGAACGGGTTATTCTGAAACTTAGACCCCATAGATAGCAATTAGTGGTAAAACGAATTCATCAGAAACTTGCTGTGAGATTCTATGGACCTTTCTAAGTGGTGGAGAGGATTGGTGAAGTAGCTTACAAATTAAAACTTTCATCAGCATCGAGAATTCATCCAGTTTTTCATGTGTCATCACTCAAATAGGCTGTTGGGAACTATCAGGTACATGGTGAGTTACCTAAAGACTTGGAAGTGACGGAGGATACTGATGTGTACCCAGACAAGGTGTTGGGTTTAAGAGTCATAACACAGGGGGGCAATGAGGTTTAGCAGACCTTGATACAATGGAAAAATAAAACTTTAGAGGATGTGACATGGGAGGATAATGAATTTTTGCGTGGTCAGTTTCCAGAATTCTGCCTTGAGGACAAGGCATTGTCTAAGGAGGTGGGAGTTGATAGAAATGTGATTAGTGAAGTGGGGCCTAGGCCAAGGGTGTGGAGAGTTTACACTAGGAAAAAGACAAAAGGAATAAAAGATGGTGACGTGGCTGTGAATGCATGAAGTGCATGAGTATGGCTATATATATGGCTATTGCTGAAAGGGAATAATCGGGAAGGAATTCTGTTAAGATTTGGTGGGGTCACCTCTTGGTGATTTGGGAGCACTGCGTGCTTTGGAATTGGTAGCCATTACCAATTTGTTTTTTTTTCCTTTTGTTCTGTTATTATCTTTCTCTATTTGTGGATCTCATATTAATTCCACTGCTACTTCCTTCCATATTACACTGTTATATTCATTTTATCACTATTTACGCATTAAAACCTATCATTGGTCTTCATTGATTACGAGAGAAGATGAAGATTCAACTAAACTGGATGAGTATTTTTCTAGGCAAAGGAACGTGTAATTTCCCTTCGTCAAAGGCTGCTAGCTTCTTTAGGATGTTAATTTTGTTGCATATGATACACAATTTTATACAAATGGAGAATTGGGACTGAAACTTTTGGATAATCACTCACTAACTAACTATGAGTCCACCAATCATTCCGCTTGCAATGGTTATAGGACATCTTAGAAACCAAAACATGGTACTAACAATGATGTAGTAAATATTCTATCTCAATCTGTTTCGCTCCATCCGATTTCATCAATCCAAACAAAACATTAAAACTACATAGCATCGAAATTTTCCTAGAACTTGTGTACAGATTCAGAGATGTAGAAAATAGCTAAGATGTCGTCACCAATATAAAAGGAAAAAGTCAAATAAATAAATCAGGCACAAGCGTCGACAACATCTTAAATTGCTATGAACCAAGTGTTTAAGTAATTTATATGTCGCTTACCATGTAAAAAGATCGGTCTAGAACTGACATGCCACTTGAACGATAAGGCATAAACCCACTAGACCCTCTGTGCAAAATAAAAAATCTCTTAATGTAAGCTCAAGGCTGGAATCTATTGGGTTTTCCATGTAATTTAAAAAAGCTTTTAGTGTGAGCTCAAAGCCAAAATCCACTAGGCTCTCCGCGTCAATTAATCCAAGACTTCCACCTGGAGCAAATGCAGAAATTTACTGGGCTCTCCTTGCAAATTAACCCAAGACTTTCATAGGGAGTGTCGCGGGCGAAAAATCGTTTTGTTCCTCTTTTTTGTGGATGAGACACCTGATGCCTTCTTTGGGCTCGAGTGCTCAAAAAAATGATTTTTCTTTTGTACCGACCAAACTTTTTATTGTTTCCAAAGTAGGAAAAGGAAAAAAGCTGCAATAACCTAAAAAGGGGGGGAGAGATTCCGGGTAAGAGGGTTGGTTATACGAAGGGAAGGTATTAGCACCCAACGTATCTATAGTACTCTATAGGTTTCTTTGTTTTGTTTATTCCATTCTTGTTGTGGTGGAGGTTCTTGTGAAATAGGTGGGACCTAAGGTGTTTGTTTGATTATGCTCGCAAAGATCATCGCGATCCTCTGCATACATATCCCTTAGAGGGAATCAGAGCATCTGTAGCTCGGGGTCTACGGGTGCTAAGGTTTGAGTGGTTTTTTTTTGTTTTGTTTTGCTCGCCAAGGATCGACCTTGTGCCTACGTATTCTCAAAGGGATGTTGAGAAAGTCAGAGCAATCGTAGTTCCCACTTATGCTAGTGGAAGCAAAGGAAAATAGACAAATGTCGTCTAAATGCTAGATGTATCTAATCTATATCATCACATACATCTGTTTGATTTTTGTTTGAAAATCTTTTCATTATAAGCCCGGGGCCATGCCACTTAGGGTGCTTAGAATGATAAAGATGTTTTTGTTTGTTTAACCAGCCTTGTGGCAAAAACTTTCAATGAAGTCAGCCTTGTGACAAAAAGTTTTGATTAATCAGCCAGCCTTGTGGCAAAAGTTTCAATGAAGTCAGCCTTGTGACAAAAACTTTGATTAATCATCCAGTACGGTGGTAAAACAGTTTTGATTGATTAGCCAGCCTTGTGGCAAAAAAGTTTGATTGATTGATTGATTGATTGTTTGTGATGATATAAAAGAGATACTCCTAGCATAGAGATGAAAAATGTCTAATCTCCTAGGGTATTTGATTTGGATATTGGGGATGCTTATAAGAAGCCCGTGGGTCCTTGTACGAAGCCCAAGAGGAGGCTATCCGAGGGTCCTTGCATTGTAAGCCCAAGAGGAGGCTATGGGAGGGACAATCCAGGGTCCTTGCATTGTAAGCCCAAGAGGAGGCTATGGGAGGGTCACTCGTTTGTACAAAGCCCAAGGGGAGGCATGGTATAGTTGGTTTGAGCTCTTAGAGCGATTTCACCGGGAAACCATACTCTATGTCCTAACCTAAACTAGGGAGATTCTTTGCACGAAGCCCAATAGGAGGCTATGAGGAACCTAGTGTTGTACTAAGTTGAACAAGTATATAACACAATCACACATATGAACAAGTACAAACAAATATGCACAAGTACATGAACAAATATGAACAGTTATATGAACAGTTATATATGACAAAGTGTGTGCATATAATGGAGTTTATGAAGGAAATATACCTGTAAGCATGATCCATTTGTATACACAGGGCTCGGGACTCATACTCGGGGAGAGGTCCACTTGAGTTTATTCAAAACAATGTAAACAGGTATTTACAAGGGGCTTGGGACTTATACCTACATGGAGGCCCATGGTATTTTTGGGAAGATTTAAAGAAAACCTTCATTTTTGGTTTGTTATTCAAAGTTAAAAATCAAACTGATCGAGATATGTACAAAAGGCGTACAATGAAATACCTAATTTCATGTACTGGAAGGGGTATGTACAAAAGGGGCTTGGGACTTATACCTACGTGGAGGCCCATGGTATATTTACAAAACATGGTTGATCGTTTTATTTAGAGACGCGTCGTTTGTTGTTTTGAAAACAGTTTGAGAAGTATTGTTTCGAAAGAGTTTTCTGTACAAAGAAAAACTGTATAAAAGGAAAAAGGAGTGGGTCTTATACTCTCTAATATTCGAGAGGCCCCTGTTTTATTTTCATAAAACAGGGTGGATGGTTTGAAAAAGATGTGTGATTTGTTGTTAAAAAAAACTGTTTGAAAAGTATTGTTTTGAAAGAGTTTTCTGTACAAAGAAAAACTGTATAAAAAAGGAAAGGGACTTATACTCTCTAATATTCGAGAGGCCCCACTGTTTTGAAAAACAATGGATGATTTGAAAGTGAATTGATTACTGTTGTGAAAACAGTTGATTGAGTTTTAGGCTTACCTCGAAGAATGAGAAAATTGGATTTCTGAGTTTGAGGTGTTACCGTGATCCTCAAGTGATGTGCTTGGAATAAATTAGGATTTAAACAGATGTTAAGCATCCTCACCAGCAGAAAAGAATGTCGAATAAGTTCACAGCTTTCAGCATTCCATGATCATCCAGTAATTGTTTATGGAATTCTACAGCAAATGGAAGACCAAACAAACAGACAAATCCAAAAGACAATGGAGAAATAATCTCGAAGTCTCGGATGAAGTTAGAAAATTCAAGTGATGTGCAATAATAATCAAATAGAAATTTAAATGATTAACTATACAAACTATGAAAATATCAAATTCAAATGAAATTTAATCTAAGAAAAGATATTTTTTTGTGATTTTTCATGAAAGAAGAAAATATTTAGAAACATAAACTTAAATATGCATCTAAAATATTTTTGTGTTTTTTTCTATGAAAAGAGAAAATAATTAGAAACATAAACATAAATATGCATCTAATATATTTTTTGGTATTTAAATAAGGATTAGAAAAAATAAACTATATCCTATATTTAATTAAAATATTAAGTCTTTTTTATGAAAATACTTTTCTCAAAGAAAACTAAAAGAAAATAGTTAAAAAAAACTAAATGTTTGGGCCTGGGGTTTTAAAAATAGACTGGGGGGGTGAGAGCCCAATTAATTGATTAAAATGCTGAACAAACAAATAAAAAAAAAAGAGAGTGGACCGGACCGGGTCGGGTCAGGGATGACCCGGATCCGCCCACGTTTTAAACAAATGGGTTAGAAAACCCTAAACCAACACAAGAGGGCCAGCAGCGCCTCTTTCCCATTTTCTCTTGTCTTTCACGATTCTTCCTTGTTTGTGAACAAAAACAACAGCTAAACTTTCCTCCTTGCTCCATTGATCGTGAAAAAATGAAACCAGATCCCTCTCTCGATTTCTCTCTTCCTTCAGTGAACAACAACAGGATTTCCTCCCTTGGTTTCTCATCCATCTCGGGGTTCTCTCTCAATCGATATATCATCATCTCTCTCTCGCTGAGTTTTCTCTCGTTTTCACTTTCGGTGAACAAAAACAACAACCGCGGCACTTTGATTTTCCGGCGGCCATGGAATAAGAACAAAAGTCCGGGTATGCTTCAAATTCGCGTTCTTTTGTTTTTCTTTGATGACAACTCAGTGATAACTTCTCTCTTTCTGCTTACGAACAACAACAGCTTTTGCTGGGTTCTTGCTCTCTCTCGGATTCACGGTCTCTCTCGGTGAACCCATAACAACAAATAGTGACCAGGGGCCATGGAGGAGCTGCAACTCAGGTTTGTTTCTTTTTAACTCAGCTCTTAATCATAGTAGGAACATGAATTATTCGGTTAAACCCCAAACTTACTACCACGATTATTCGTATTCAGACTCAATCAAACATACAAACCCAAAGCTAAGAATAAATTACACATGGTTCTGTTCAATTTTTATGATGAATCTGTTGAAATGTTGAGATTGATTTTCTGGTGATTTACAGAGAAAATTTAAAAATGATTTGCTTTGTGTTTTCAGTTATAGAAATAATAATTCAAGCTTTATGTGTTTCTGGAGATTTTTGTGTTATAGGAAAGCTAAAGTTCACAGCAACAACAATATTAAGAGCAAGAGAGGAATTAACTTACCTACGGCGAGGAGGTGTTCGCCGGATTTTGTGTTGAGGTATGTATCGATTCTGTTTCTGGAAATTATGCTGCGAATCTCCTTGTTGTGATGCTGGACTGCGGTTTATTGTCGCTTCAGGTTGATGAAGATGATGCCACCTCTTTGGATATTAGGGAGACTTGAAGATGGACTTCAAGTTGGAACTCTCCACCAAGGTATGAAGAATTTCTTCTTCACTCTCTTCAAACCATGGAACTTTGTGACTATGAATTCTCACTTCTCAAGTGGTTTTCTTGGGTTTGAAGAATTGCTTCTTCTTGCCAAGAAACTTGAAAACTATGAGAGAAAAGAGAGAAGTGAGAAAGCGAGTAGTTTTAGTTTCTTTGGTGTGATTTTCTTCAATGAGAGAACTTCCTATTTATAGGCAAAGTTAAGGGCATGTTTGGATGATAATAAACTTGATTTAATCATTGCAAGATAAGAGAAAGAATAAGAATATTCTTTGTGAGATTATGCAAAGATATTTCTTATGATGTAGGCCATGCAAGTGGAAGAAAAATCTCTCTTTGATCCTTTTTTTTTTGTCTTATATTCCTTTGCTAAATACACCCCTTTTTGTCTTGATTTGGGCTTTTGAATATTTTGTTGAACTTTTTGCTAATCTCACCCTTCTTGTTTCTTTTTCCATGTGACATGAGCATTCTTGATGAAAACATGAAGAAATTCAATTTTGAAGAATGAAGACTTTGAAGATTGAAGAATTCAAGAAAGTCTTTGAAGTTTTACTTTTCTTTTTCTTGTAATTCCAATTTATTCCAACTTTAAATTGTATGAACTTTGCATTCTTGAAAATGAATGGAATTTTGTAATTCTTGAACTTTAGATAAAGTTCCTTTGTAATTCATTTGTTCCATGTAAATGCTTGAACTTCTTTTAGAACTTGAATGAAATTATTATTCAATCATGAAATTCCAATATTCTTGAGTGAAATTGTTATTCAAGTATGAAGCTTTGAATATTCTTGAATGATCTTGAATGAAATTTGAATTCCTTTTGAATAGAAAAGGATAGGAAATCCTTTGAATTTTAGGCCTTGAAACATGTTCTTGCCATCATGGATCTTTGAAATAATATTGAACTTGAAATTCTTGAATTCATGGTCTTAGAACCATACTTGAAGCAATTCTTTCAAAATGAACTCAAAATGGATAATGTCTTCTCCTTTTTTGCAAACCTTGAAGAAATTCTTATGGATAATTTTGAATTTGTTCTAAATTCCAAGCAATCCATATGAAACACTTTCTTTCATCAATGACAAATCCACATGCCAATTCTTTGAACAAATTCCAAACTAATCTCTTGAATCGCACAAATTGAAAATGGCACACTTCAAATGAACACAAATTGATGACTATGGATCTTGAATTGAGACACAATTTCCATTGGATATTGTCATAGGGATTATTTGAGGATGATTGAAACATTTGATTGACTTCCTGGGGGTTTTTAGGGTTTCCCAAATGTGATCCCTGATTTTGGTCCCTGATAGTTCAAAACCCTGATCTGAGGATTTGTCTGATCAATCTTTGTGTAGGAGGTATCTTGAGCCAAGAAATTAGATCAAGATAATGCACTTGAGGTCTTGATATCATGTCCCAAGCCATTAGGTCAAATTCTGAGCAAAAGCCAGGAGTGTGCTGCCTTCAGTCAAAACCCTAATTCAGTCGATTCAAAGCTGTTGAGCTTGTGAAGTGAATCTCTGAGGACCAAATGTTGATTGTTGATGAAGATAGTTCTTTTGAGATGGAGGGAGAACAAAACCCTAATTGGTTGTTACTTGTACTGATGAGTGATTTCTTGATTAAACCCTGCTGAGTCACAAGTAGCAAACACAAGCTATGCAATTTGTTAGAGATGCAAATGATGTATATGCAGATGATATGAGGTGGTATCTTAGGTCAAAAATTAGGGTATGACAGATGCCCCTATTTAAGTTTCTTCAACCTGAGACATGAAGATTGAAAATCTTCGTTTTGATAGGGTGGAAGAGACTTAAATATCAGAAGACGCAAATTTTGGACCTAAGATACCAAAATTGCGAATGATGCAAGGATGTCTTTACCGAGGGGATATCAAAACTGACTCCGCTGGGGAAAAGAGGTTGGGAAGGATGTCTCAATCCGTTTTGGGACGAGGATCCGTTTTTTTTCGGGAAAGCAAGTGTATGCTTCACCTGGGAATGATAGCTTTGTAAGAAAAGCTTAGCTATCGACATTATCGACTACCAGCATGGGGATAGACTTGTTTAATAATGCGAAGGTGAAAGGTATGAAACTGTGTTACCGACTACCAGCATGGTGATAGACTTGACAAGGTAAAAAGAGTTTCAAAGGTTCGGTTAATATTACCGACTATCAGCCTTGTGATAGACATGTTAAATAATATAACCAGAACAAAAGGGTTACCGACTACCAGCCTCGTGATAGTGGTTTTGAAGACATGATCAATTATCAGCCGAGTGATAAAATGATCCTGGAGACTTTGCTAGGGAAATTACTGGTTATTCAGCCTTGTGAACAGTAATAAGGCCCTGATTGTCAAATGGTCTTCATGATTGATTTCCTTGAAAGGAAAAAACTTTTGAAAGAGACATAAGCTGCTCAGATGACGAGGCTATTGCTTATTGTCTGTTTTTCACGGCTCTGTTTGGGGAATTGGTATTTTGAATCTCTGGTAAAGACAGGGTTCAATCCATGAATGAATTGGAAAGAAACAGTCAAACAAGACTTTGTACCCAATGAGGAATGAACTCGAATGGGTATTTTCTCCTTTGTTTTGGAGAGGAGAAACTGAAGCAACCTTCTTCCACGAGGAATGATCTCAGTGGGGAACTGGAGAAAGAATATGTTTTTTCTGCTTATGGGTGACAATCTACTGGAGAGATGACACGCCCATATCTGCTTCTTTTTCTTTTTCTTTTCTTTTTTTCTTTTTTGCTTTTTCTTCTATTTTTTTGGGATAGATATATCCTAAACAAGCGATTATTGAAAAATGCAAGAATGCATAAATGATGCAAATATGTATGAATGATGAATGTCATGAATGTAGCATGCATGCTGACGAAACTGACAGACAATGAAGTATATACTGGGGAAGGACCGACGTCGCAATACAACCAGATACTTGGCAAATGTTTTTCAACACGTTGTAGATAGCACGGGTGATGAATGGTGCTGCATGTTTTAAACTTCTCCGGGGAAGATAAGCATTTTTCCTTATTGAGATGGAAGAACCTTTTCACTGGAGATAGAAAATCTTCGTTACTGGGGATAAAAGACCTTCTTCACTGGGGATAGAAGAGCTTCTTCACTGGGGATAGAAGAGCTTCTTTACCTCGAGGGATAATTGCTTCAAGAATTCTTTTCTGGGACAAGAATATTGTTGTCTCAACAATTTTTCAGGGAGAATCCTTTTGTTCATCCTTTGGAGACGACTGCTGATGTTCCTTCTGTTGTTCACAACTCAAAGGAGAGTTTCGCTTTTATTTTGAAAAAGTGAAGGTAAATTCATTTAAAACTTTTTTCTTTTTTGTTTCAAAAGTGAATAACACAATTAAAGCGTCATTTTGCAAGCTAAAAGAAATTAAAGATTGCAAACAAATGGGCACAAGGCTCAAATTTATTTAATAGGATGGTAATCAGCTAAAGGCGTGATTCCATAGAATATTTACAAAAAGTTGAAAATGGTAATTATGCGGAAAAGGCTACATTGAAAGCAATAACCACTATTCCCTCTAACAACTTTGAGTTCCAACTGTGCTTGTCGCTTCAGATTGGCGATGATTTGATTGAAGATCCTTTGATGAAAATACTCTTCAGGTGACGAAGTATGGACTGATGCAGTTACTTTGTCATAAATCCCTAATTTTTGCCTAGATTGCCCTTTCAGGTTTTCAATCTACCAGGATGAATTTTTTCTGTTTATTGTCTCTAATTTTTGCCTGGACCGCCCTTTCGGGTTTTCAGTCCACCGAGACGCTTATTTTTGCCTAAGTCGCCCTTTGTGGGTTTTCGACTTACCGAGCTGTTCTTTTGTATTTTTTAGACAAAGTATTTCTTGACTGCATCAGCATTCACAGGATGTGGGAGTTCATCACCATCCATGGTTACAAGAGTCATGGCGCCGCCAGAAAATGTTCTTTTGACAACATACGGGCCTTCGTAATTAGGAGACCATTTGCCCCTAGAATCTGGTTGAAAAGACAAGATTTTTTTAAGCACGAGGTCGCCTTCTTGAAATTCACGAGGTCGAACCTTTTTGTTGAAGGCGTATTTCATCCTTGCTTGGTACAACTGTCCATGGCATAGAGCAGTCATACGTTTTTCTTCGATTAAGTTCAACTGATCGTATCTGTTTTGACACCATTCAGCCTCTGATAACTTGGTCTCCATGAGGACTCTCATTGATGGAATTTCAACTTCTACGGGGAGCACAGCTTCCATGCCGTATACTAGAGAAAAGGGAGTTGCCCCTGTTGAAGTACGCACTGAAGTACGGTACCCATGTAAAGCAAATGGCAGCATTTCATGCCAGTCTTTGTAAGTGACGACCATTTTCTGGACGATCTTCTTAATGTTCTTGTTAGCAGCTTCAACTGCGCCGTTCATTTTTGGTCTGTAAGGAGAAGAGTTATGATGCTCAATCTTGAATTCCTCACACAATTCTTTCATCATTTTGTTATTCAGGTTTGAACCATTGTCAGTAATGATCTTGCTGGGAACACCATATCGGCAAATGATGTTGTTCTTGATAAACCTCACAACCACTTGTCTTGTAACATTGGCGTAAGATGCTGCTTCGACCCATTTGGTGAAGTAATCAATTGCTACTAAGATGAAACGATGACCGTTTGAAGCTTTCGGTTCGATCATTCCAATCATGTCGATACCCCACATGGAAAAAGGCCATGGAGATGAGAGAACGTTGAGTAGAGTCGGTGGCACATGGATCTTATCTGCATAGATTTGGCACTTGTGACATCTCTTCACGTGTTTGTAACAGTCTGATTCCATTGTCAACCAATAGTATCCTGCTCTTAAGATCTTTTTGGACATTGCATGCCCATTTGAATGAGTTCCAAAGGACCCTTCATGCACTTCATGCATTAACATATCTGCTTCGTGTCTATCCACGCATCTGAGCAAAACCATGTCGAAATTTCTTTTGTATAGCACATCTCCGTTCAGGAAGAAACTGCCAAAAAGCCTCCTTAGAGTTTTCTTATCTTTGTTTGATGCCCCAAGCGGGTACTCTTGAGTTTGAAGGAAGCGTTTGATGTCGTGAAACCACGGTTTATCATCGATGACTGCTTCAGTTGCAAACACATAGGCGGGCCTTTCAAGGCGCGTAATTCTGACTTTAGGCATATCGTTCCAATGATTGACTTTGAACATGGAAGATAGAGTAGCCAAGGCGTCTGCCATTTGATTCTGATCTCGAGGTATATGATGCAATTCAACCTTGTTGAAGAAAGTCAACTGACGTCTTGCATAATCTCTGTAGGGAATCAAGCCAGGGTGGAAAGTTTCCCATTTGTCTTTGATTTGGTTGATCACGAGGGCTGAATCTCCATATATGTCAAGGATCTTGATCCTTAAGTCAATGGCTTCTTCGAGACCCATGATACAAGCTTCGTATTTTGCGATGTTGTTGGTACAATCAAATAGCAGTCTGGCGGAGAATGGGATATGAGTACCCTTGGGAGTGATGATGATTGCCCCAATTCCATTGCCAAAAGCGTTTACTGCTCCATCAAAAATTAGGCCCCATCTTGATCCAGGCTCAGGACCTTCCTCGGGTAATGGTTCGTCACAATCTTTCATCTTCAAGTACATGACATCTTCATCAGGAAAGTCAAACTTGAGAGATTGATATTCATTAATTGGTTGATGCGCCAAGTGATCGGCGAGAATGCTTCCTTTGACCGCTTTTTGAGCACGGTACTCAATGTCATATTCGGATAACAGCATTTGCCATCGGGCAATCCTTCCTGTTAAGGCAGGCTTTTCAAAGACATACTTGATCGGATCCATTTTGGAGATTAACCAAGTAGTATTGTTGATCATGTACTGGCGGAGACGTTTTGAAGCCCAAGCCAAAGCACAACATGTTTTTTCGAGCATGGAGTAACGAGACTCACAGTCTGCGAATGTCTTACTCAAGTAATAGATGGCATGTTCTTTCTTACCGGTTTCATCTTGTTGTCCAAGCATACAACCCATGGATTCTTCTAACACGGTAAGGTACATGATTAACGGTCTTCCTTCAACTGGAGGAATCAATATCGGTGGTTCTAACAGGTACTCTTTGATACTGTCAAACGCTTTTTGGCAATCTTCAGTCCATACAACCCCTTGATCTTTGCGGAGAAGTTTGAAAATTGGCCCACAAGTAGCAGTCATTTGAGAGATAAATCTGGAGATGTAGTTCAATCGTCCGAGAAATCCTCTTACTTGTTTTTCAGTCTTTGGTGCAGGCATCTCTTGAATAGCTCTGACTTTGTCGGGATCTACTTCGATACCTCTTTGGCTGACGATGAAACCCAAGAGTTTTCCAGACCTAACCCCAAAAGTGCATTTGTTAGGATTCAAGCGAAGCTGATATTTCCTTAGTCGTTGAAACAACTTCAAAAGGTATTCAATATGTTCTTCTTCTGTGCTGGACTTGGCTATCATGTCGTCCACATAAACTTCAATTTCTTTATGCATCATGTCATGAAAGAGAGTAGTCATTGCCCTTTGGTAAGTTGCGCCTGCATTCTTCAATCCAAACGGCATCACTTTGTAGCAAAAAGTACCCCATGGGGTGATGAAAGATGTCTTCTCCATGTCTTCAGGAGCCATCTTGATCTGATTATAACCGGAGAACCCGTCCATGAAGGAAAAGACGTTGAACTTAGCGGTGTTATCAACCAGCATGTCGATATGCGGTAATGGAAAGTCATCTTTGGGACTGGCTTTGTTCAAGTCACGGTAGTCAACACACATTCTGACTTTTCCATCTTTCTTCGGAACTGGCACTATGTTGGCCAACCATTGAGGATACTCAGAGGTGACAAGAAAACCTGCGTCGAGTTGCTTTTGAACTTCTACTTTAATCTTGTTAGCCATATCAGGGTGAGTCCTTCGCAATTTCTGCTTAACTGGCGGACATTCTGGCTTCAATGGCAAGTAATGCTGAACAATATTGGTATCCAACCCAGGCATGTCTTGGTAGGACCAGGCAAACACGTCAACATATTCTTTGAGAAGGTCTGTCAACTTACTCTTGATATCAGTATCAAGCAGCGATCCAATGGTCACTTCTTTTTTGTCTTCTTCAGAACCCAAGTTGATCTTTTCTAAAGGCTCTTTGTGAGGCAGAATGGCTCTTTCCTCGTGCTTAAGTAATCGAGAGATCTCGTCCGGAATCTCCTCTTCTTCCTCTTCTTCGGCTTCGAACACAGGAAACTCAAAGTTGGGAGAGGGCATAGGGTTATTGCATTCAATGGGTTTATCAATAGTAAATCTGCACATGTGATTTATATCTATTTCAGAAAATTTATGAATGCAGGAGTGTATGCAGATTTTTTTGAAAAAGTTTTTTTTTTTATTTTGGTTTTTTTTAGGATTACCATTTCCAGAAAAAGCAAAAATAAAACATATAATGTAGGGAATTCAAAATGACACTTTATTTATGATTCATTTTTGAAACAAAGCCCTAAACACAAACTCATTTGTCTTGGGCAGGACAAAGAGGGAAACTTTTAAAACAAAGCCCTATACACAAAGTTATTTGGGCGGAATATTTAAAAGCAAAGCCCTATAAAACATCTCTCTGCTTTGGGCAAGGCAGGAGGTCAAAATAACAACGAGGTGATTACTTTGAGCGGCGAACAACATTCGGAACGTCGACAACCTTCCAGTAGCAACGAACTCCTCTGTGCATTATGTATTCAGGAAAATTCTCCCCAGAATTATCTTCAGTTTTGACATTGACCGCTGGTCGAGCAGGATTTGAAGGTCCTGGTTTGTCAACCTTGTTCTTTGTAGAGTTGAAACGGTCTTCTTCTACCTCTTGAAGAGCATAAGACGAGTCACAATCTTCAGAATTTTCAGGATGTATTTCCCAGTCTTCAGGATGAAGAGACTCATTGTCAGCGACACTTTCTGAGTCAGTTGCGGGACCATCTTCCCCTTCATCTTCAAAGATGGCATTTATGTGATAGTAACCATCTTCAGGATTGTGAATCTTGGTAGATGCGTTGAAGCTGAAATCTTCAGTAATTTCAGGCTGCTGAGAAAATTGACAGGGCTGATAAGCCTCTTCTGGTTGACTATCATATTCAAAGGAATCTCCCCATCCAGTTGGTTGGATATCTTCAATCGCAATCTTGTAACTTTCAGGTGCAGTGTATTTCACCATATAATCAAATTTTCCACTTGGTTGTCCCAAGGTGTCCCAGATCTCTGCAGGAACAGGCTCAGTTTCTTTGCCTTTGGATTTCTCTAAAGGAGGATATGGTTCTTCCTGAGATATGTATCCCGAGTTATTGAGATAACATTTCCATTCTTCTTCAGGATCAGGTAGACCTTCTTCAATGCATTCTTCGATAAGGACATTAACCTCTTGAGGAATTGGGTTAAGGAATCCTCCACTAATGAATGTTTCTTTGATCGGACGAAGAGTTTCATCCTTCTTGGTGCAGTTTGAGAATGTTGGTGAACATCCGAGACCTGTTCTAGTTTCAATCTTGGTCGGGATCACAACTTGCCCCCAGCCAGTGGTAGTTCCATCTTTCACTACTTTTACTGCTTCTTTGTAAGAAAAGATCGATGCTCTTTTTTTGGAAGATTCGTCTTCTAAAGAGAGACCTTGGAACTGCGTTCCTTCCTCATTATCGGCACTTATGAAAGAGAAATTGGACAAATGGCTCACCATCAAGGCTTGTTCTCCACTTATCGTTACCAATTTTCCATTTGTTACAAATTTTAACTTTTGATGGAGCGTAGAAGTTACTGCCCCTGCTTCATGAATCCATGGTCGTCCTAACAGACAGCTATAAGCAGCTTGAATGTCCATGACCTGGAAGGTGATTTGAAATGTATGTGGACCAATTGTCATGGGAAGGTTGACTTCGCCGATAACAGACTTTCGCGATCCATCAAATGCTTTGACAACTACACCACTAAACTTCATAGGCATTCCTTGGTAAGACAAGCGAGCAAGAGTCGTCTTTGGCATCACATTCAAGGAAGATCCGGTGTCTACCAACACATTGGACAAAGAGTCTGACTGACAGTTCATAGAAATGTGCAAAGCAAGATTGTGATTTCTGCCCTCCTCGGGGAGTTCTTCATCACAGAAGCTTAAATTGTTGCAAGCAGTTATGTTGGCTATTATCCCATCAAAGTGATCAACAGTCACATCATGGTCTACAAAAGCTTGATCTAAGACCTTCATCAGGGCTTCC
Organism: Vicia villosa; assembly: GCF_029867415.1. Lineage (NCBI taxonomy): Eukaryota > Viridiplantae > Streptophyta > Magnoliopsida > Fabales > Fabaceae > Vicia > Vicia villosa. The sequence goes on along the minus strand of NW_026706212.1, from coordinate 165,288 downwards.
CTGTGGGCTTCTGAGTTTAACAGTAATGAAAGTATTGAGATTTTTGAAGGAGTCTGCATAAGCTGATCCACAATCTTGTATTCACTTCTTTTGATAAGCTTCAAAATTTCGTCAAAGTCAGGATTGACATTGGTTCCACTGGATTGACCAACATCAGCGTTTGTATTACTGACAGGAGTTTCCTCAGGATTCCCCACTGGGGTATTAACAGGATTTTGCCCGGTTGCAGGAGCAACAGGTTGCTTTGAAGGTAGTGGAGTATACACACGTCCACTTCTTGTTACTCGACTCACATCAGCGATGTTCACGACAGATGAGAGAGTTGGTAAAGGAACTTCTTGTCCATCCTTTATCATTGTTGCATTGTAGTTGTATGGAACTGCCTTGTCAGAGTCATAAGGAACAGGTCCAGGTAGACAAATGATCAAAGGAGCAATAGGAACCTTTGGCTTGTTGTAGGTAACTTCCATGCGCTCAGGCATGTTGAAATGAGGAACGATGATGTTAACTGTAGGCATTTCCGAGTTGATATCTGAGACTAAAAGCTCATGCGGATAACATCCTATCATGTTAACTTCATTTTCATCCCTATTTCGGTAGATCTGAAGAGTACCATTATCCAACAGAACTTGGAGATCTCTTCTCACAATTGAACATCCGTGAGGATCTACACAACATATGCTACAGGAACCGTATTGATGCTGGCGAAAATTCTGCCCTCGACAGAGAGTGGCATGCATTTGTACCAAATCGGCTCTTGAGTAATTGATATTATAGACCCGGTATGGACCAGGACATCCATATACCATGTTTACAACATGCCCTCCATGATTGGGCAGCGGATTTGCTTGCACATTAGGATTCAAATTTCTGAAAGAGAGAAGATTAGATCTAACCAACCTCTGAACTTCATATTTCAAAGCTATGCAATGCTCAAGATCATGGCCAGGTGCTCCTTGATGATAAGGGCATGAGACCTCAGCTTTGTACCACCATGGGAGTCTCTCAGGTACTGGTGGTGGTGCTTTAGTTTGAATAAGGCCTCTTTCAATCAAGGCAGGGTACAATTCTGTGTAAGTCATTGGAATCGGATCAAACTGTGGAGCTCTTTGCACACGATTCTGATTGTTGTTAAGTTGTTGAGCCTGTTGTCGAGGCTGTTGTTGTTGAAACTGCGGAGTAAACCCCGGATTCGGCGTTGTATTAACGACTGGTGTGATAGCAGCAACCTGTCGTTGACGACTGACATTTCCTCTTGGCCTCCCTTGGGATACCATGTCAACACTTTGTTCTTTCTTCTTTGGGAAACCACTTCCGAACTTTTTGGTTCCGCTTGAAGATCCACCTTCTTTAGTTAGACGTCCGGTTCGGACTCCTTCTTCTAGACGCATCCCCATGTTTACCATTTCGGTGAAATCACTTGGAGCACTAGCAATCATGCGTTCATAATAAAACGGACTGAGAGTATTCAAGAAGATCTTTGTCATCTCTTTCTCTTTTAACGGTGGATTAATCTGAGCAGCAGTTTCTCTCCATCGTTGGGCATATTCTTTGAAAGCTTCATGGTCTTTCTGAGCCATGGATCGAAGCTGATCTCTGTCTGGAGCCATATCCGAGTTATACTTGTATTGTCGGACAAAGGCCTCGCCTAGGTCATTGAAAGTCCGAATATTAGTGCTATCCAAGCCTGTGTACCACTTCAGTGCGGCACCAGTCAAACTGTCTTGAAAGTAATGGATAAGCAACTGATGATTATCTGCATAAGTAGACATCTTTCTGGCATACATCACAAGATGGCTTTGTGGACAAGAACTACCTTTGTACTTCTCAAAGTCAGGGACCTTGAATTTAGCAGGTATTTGTACACTGGGAACCAAACATAGCTCCTGGGCATTTTTTCCAAACAAATCTTTCCCACGGATAGCCTTAACTTCCAGTTGCATCTTGTTAAACTGCTCTTGGAGATCTCCCACAAGGTTACGCTGATTCGTGCTATCACCTTGATCATGATAAATCTCATTGCCATCATAAGGAACAGTGTGAACCGTAGGGGTCGGAACTGTCATAGTGGGTTGAGAAAGTGCCATAGTGATTTGGGAAAAAGTTACCCCTGAATGTGGAATAAATGCTGAACCTTGTGCAGCAGGCGCTTCAGTTGTAGCTGTTTGAACCCCAGAGAAATTATGGCGGAAACCTGTACCAAAACTGAAAGGCGGGCCCCAACCTTCTGGCATGGAGAAAGATGGAATGTTGAATGCAACTGTAGAAACTGGAGTAGTGACTTCAGATGTTACCGTTGTTTGGCTGTTAGGTGGCGGCGGCTGATTCTGTGCGGCCATTAAAGAGTCAACCAGAGTAGTGAGACTTTCCAACTTTTCCTGAAGGGTGGTCACTGTACCACGAAGCTCGATATTCTCTTGTTCAGAGTGTTCCATTACTCTTCTTCTACTTGAACGAGTATTGTATCTGTGATCTGATTGCGAGCGCGGTCGAGAAACTTTGAGACGCGACAGCTTGACGATCTAATGGAGAAAGATCCAAAAGATGAGACTCTATACAACAGACTCGATATGCAGAATGATGTATGCAAAAAGCAATTTATGATTTTTCCAATTATTTTAAAGATTATTTCCTTGCAAACATTTGAACACAAACAAATCTTTTATTCATTCATTTTTTTATTGCAATAATGGGAAATGTTACAACATTAGAGCGTAGCTCCTTACAAAAGCAAATGATAAAAAAGCTAAACAAATCCTAAACATCTTCATCAGACGAAGAACCAAATGCGTTGTGCAGCTTGAGCTTCATGATTTCTTTCCCATAGTAAGCTTTCAATTTGCCTTTTCAGCCCTCAGTTTGTCGACAACATTCTTCCAATCATCAGGAGTCGGAGCGTTGCTTGTCGAGGCTTCAAGATTCTTCTTGCTTTCTTTGATGTATCTTCTGATTGCGGCATCTTTCTGACGGATCTTCTCATCTTTGCTCATGAGCCATCCATCTTGATAATAGAGAGTTTCTTCGTGATCTTTCACTCTTTTCTTCAACTTTCTATTTTCCTCATCAGTTTTACGAAACTTTTCTTCCCAAGCGTCTTTTTCTAACCTCATCTTGGCTAAAATCTCTTGGTATTCTTCCACATTGTTAATGGGAACATTGGGTAGTTGAGACACCAAAGGGAACATGGGTTTTTCATAATCATAAGGCATTTGAAACTCCTTTGCTCTTTTCTTTACCCAGCAGGTATAGGCGTTTGTAGCAATGCAGTTTCTTTCCCCACCTTTTTCTTTTCTTCGGACGTCGTACCAAGCTCTTACCATTCTTGTCTTCAACCTTTGAGGATCTTCCCCTTCTCGGTAAAAGTAGCATTCCACTGCGAGACCAATTGGTTTAACTGAATTTGCATACCCGAGTTGTCGTCGGGCTAGGACCGGATTATAGTTAATTCCTCCTTGTGTGCCAATGAGAGGTACGTTGGCGAACTCTCCACAACTATCAATGGTTTCTGTACCACAGCGAGCCAAGGTATACCAATGAATATCATTATTAGTAAGAGACATGAGTCTTCGAGGCCAACGCAAGCCTTCTCGGTTTTCCGTGAAAATAGGAGACTTAGGTAAGTGTGAAACAATCCATTTGTACAAAAGAGGTGCACAACATACAATGATTCCACCACCTTGGCGATTCCTATGATGGATAGAGAAATACGTGTCACTAAGCAAAGTCGGAACGGGATTTCCAATCAGAAAGATCTTTATGGCGTTGATATCAACAAAGTCGTTGACGTTGGGAAACAGAACCAACCCATAGATGAGCAAGGCTAGTATAGCTTCAAAAGCTATCATGCTACCAGTGTCAATGAAATCAAAGGCTTTCTTTATTAGAAACTGCGAAGTCAAACCCGGAAAGTTTCCTTTGGTAGTCCAATTACTTTCTATTTCAGATTTCTTCAAGTGGATACTTGCTGCAATGACTGGTGACTTAGGAATGGCTTCCAAACCATTGAAAGGTATTTTGTCAGACACAGGAATACCCAAAAGATCGGCGTATTCTTCCAAGGTTGGTACCAACTGATAGTCTGGAAAGGTAAAACACCGGTAGACGGGATCATAAAACTGAACCAGAGTTTTGAGAAGTCCTTCATCAACATGAGTGTTCAAGATAGGCAAAAGCTTTCCATGGCTTTTCCTAAAATCAGAAGGATTTTGTACAGAAGATGCTAACTCTTTCAGCCTTTCCACATTAGGCATTTTGAAATCATACTTTTTGGTATGCCTTTTTACCCACTCCATAACTTAATCCTATAATGTTTGCAAAGAAAATTCTCTAAATTTTTTTGGAAAAATCATGTTTTTATGGGAAAAGATGGGTTTTTAATGAATGTATGAATGCATGGATGCGTGGATGCCACATATTCAAACATGGTAAAGCAAACATGGTAGTTCAAACATGGTAACGCAAACATGGTACTACAAACATGGTAATTCAAACATAGTACTCATAGGTTCAAAGGTCCAGCGTCACGAGCATGAGGTCAGAGAACCAAACATGGGATAGTACTAGGGTTTATCACCTGCAAAACATGTTCTACTGATACGTCAGAGTCTACATTTTTCTTTCGGATATTACCGGCTTGCACAACTGAACTTGTGAGCTAGAAATATTCTCAAGAAAAACTCGTCTGAGTGTGGTTCTCCGCATGACAACTATCCAAGTCTTCACCTGGATCGTTTCTGCACCACGTCCTAATAAGGCCAGGATGGGTTGGGGTTCTACAGCCAACTCAGCTTCTACAGTTCAATGAAAGCAATAATGTCTTCGCAACTGAACTTGCTAAACATATACTACAAACAAGGAACCTCCACTGAGCGGAAGGATTCTCATGCTGACTTTTTAAGGACTGAACTCCTTGTATGCCATACATGACTATACCCTCCACCTAATTCTTATGTGTACTTAATCCGGGTTAGGATTTGTCCATAATGTATCACTTGTAACAGAATCACACAAGTAACAGAACCAAGGAACCACACATAAAATAAAAACATAACAAATAGAAATAACCCTTTCTTTGGAAACAATAAAAAGATGGTTCCCCAGTGAAGTCGCCATTTTTCTGTCGCGGGCAAAAAATCGTTTTGTTCCTCTTTTTTGTGGATGAGACACCTGATGCCTTCTTTGGGCTCGAGTGCTCAAAAAAATGATTTTTCTTTTGTACCGACCAAACTTTTTATTGTTTCCAAAGTAGGAAAAGGAAAAAAGCTGCAATAACCTAAAAAGGGGGGGAGAGATTCCGGGTAAGAGGGTTGGTTATACGAAGGGAAGGTATTAGCACCCAACGTATCTATAGTACTCTATAGGTTTCTTTGTTTTGTTTATTCCATTCTTGTTGTGGTGGAGGTTCTTGTGAAATAGGTGGGACCTAAGGTGTTTGTTTGATTATGCTCGCAAAGATCATCGCGATCCTCTGCATACATATCCCTTAGAGGGAATCAGAGCATCTGTAGCTCGGGGTCTACGGGTGCTAAGGTTTGAGTGGTTTTTTTTTGTTTTGTTTTGCTCGCCAAGGATCGACCTTGTGCCTACGTATTCTCAAAGGGATGTTGAGAAAGTCAGAGCAATCGTAGTTCCCACTTATGCTAGTGGAAGCAAAGGAAAATAGACAAATGTCGTCTAAATGCTAGATGTATCTAATCTATATCATCACATACATCTGTTTGATTTTTGTTTGAAAATCTTTTCATTATAAGCCCGGGGCCATGCCACTTAGGGTGCTTAGAATGATAAAGATGTTTTTGTTTGTTTAACCAGCCTTGTAGCAAAAACTTTCAATGAAGTCAGCCTTGTGACAAAAAGTTTTGATTAATCAGCCAGCCTTGTGGCAAAAGTTTCAATGAAGTCAGCCTTTTGACAAAAACTTTGATTAATCATCCAGTACGGTGGTAAAACAGTTTTGATTGATTAGCCAGCCTTGTGGCAAAAAAGTTTGATTGATTGATTGATTGATTGTTTGTGATGATATAAAAGAGATACTCCTAGCATAGAGATGAAAAATGTCTAATCTCCTAGGGTATTTGATTTGGATATTGGGGATGCTTATAAGAAGCCCGTGGGTCCTTGTACGAAGCCCAAGAGGAGGCTATCCGAGGGTCCTTGCATTGTAAGCCCAAGAGGAGGCTATGGGAGGGACAATCCAGGGTCCTTGCATTGTAAGCCCAAGAGGAGGCTATGGGAGGGTCACTCGTTTGTACAAAGCCCAAGGGGAGGCATGGTATAGTTGGTTTGAGCTCTTAGAGCGATTTCACCGGGAAACCATACTCTATGTCCTAACCTAAACTAGGGAGATTCTTTGCACGAAGCCCAATAGGAGGCTATGAGGAACCTAGTGTTGTACTAAGTTGAACAAGTATATAACACAATCACACATATGAACAAGTACAAACAAATATGCACAAGTACATGAACAAATATGAACAGTTATATGAACAGTTATATATGACAAAGTGTGTGCATATAATGGAGTTTATGAAGGAAATATACCTGTAAGCATGATCCATTTGTATACACAGGGCTCGGGACTCATACTCGGGGAGAGGTCCACTTGAGTTTATTCAAAACAATGTAAACAGGTATTTACAAGGGGCTTGGGACTTATACCTACATGGAGGCCCATGGTATTTTTGGGAAGATTTAAAGAAAACCTTCATTTTTGGTTTGTTATTCAAAGTTAAAAATCAAACTGATCGAGATATGTACAAAAGGCGTACAATGAAATACCTAATTTCATGTACTGGAAGGGGTATGTACAAAAGGGGCTTGGGACTTATACCTACGTGGAGGCCCATGGTATATTTACAAAACATGGTTGATCGTTTTATTTAGAGACGCGTCGTTTGATGTTTTGAAAACAGTTTGAGAAGTATTGTTTCGAAAGAGTTTTCTGTACAAAGAAAAACTGTATAAAAGGAAAAAGGAGTGGGTCTTATACTCTCTAATATTCGAGAGGCCCCTGTTTTATTTTCATAAAACAGGGTGGATGGTTTGAAAAAGATGTGTGATTTGTTGTTAAAAAAAACTGTTTGAAAAGTATTGTTTTGAAAGAGTTTTCTGTACAAAGAAAAACTGTATAAAAAAGGAAAGGGACTTATACTCTCTAATATTCGAGAGGCCCCACTGTTTTGAAAAACAATGGATGATTTGAAAGTGAATTGATTACTGTTGTGAAAACAGTTGATTGAGTTTTAGGCTTACCTCGAAGAATGAGAAAATTGGATTTCTGAGTTTGAGGTGTTACCGTGATCCTCAAGTGATGTGCTTGGAATAAATTAGGATTTAAACAGATGTTAAGCATCCTCACCAGCAGAAAAGAATGTCGAATAAGTTCACAGCTTTCAGCATTCCATGATCATCCAGTAATTGTTTATGGAATTCTACAGCAAATGGAAGACCAAACAAACAGACAAATCCAAAAGACAATGGAGAAATAATCTCGAAGTCTCGGATGAAGTTAGAAAATTCAAGTGATGTGCAATAATAATCAAATAGAAATTTAAATGATTAACTATACAAACTATGAAAATATCAAATTCAAATGAAATTTAATCTAAGAAAAGATATTTTTTTGTGATTTTTCATGAAAGAAGAAAATATTTAGAAACATAAACTTAAATATGCATCTAAAATATTTTTGTGTTTTTTTCTATGAAAAGAGAAAATAATTAGAAACATAAACATAAATATGCATCTAATATATTTTTTGGTATTTAAATAAGGATTAGAAAAAATAAACTATATCCTATATTTAATTAAAATATTAAGTCTTTTTTATGAAAATACTTTTCTCAAAGAAAACTAAAAGAAAATAGTTAAAAAAAACTAAATGTTTGGGCCTGGGGTTTTAAAAATAGACTGGGGGGGTGAGAGCCCAATTAATTGATTAAAATGCTGAACAAACAAATAAAAAAAAAAGAGAGTGGACCGGACCGGGTCGGGTCAGGGATGACCCGGATCCGCCCACGTTTTAAACAAATGGGTTAGAAAACCCTAAACCAACACAAGAGGGCCAGCAGCGCCTCTTTCCCATTTTCTCTTGTCTTTCACGATTCTTCCTTGTTTGTGAACAAAAACAACAGCTAAACTTTCCTCCTTGCTCCATTGATCGTGAAAAAATGAAACCAGATCCCTCTCTCGATTTCTCTCTTCCTTCAGTGAACAACAACAGGATTTCCTCCCTTGGTTTCTCATCCATCTCGGGGTTCTCTCTCAATCGATATATCATCATCTCTCTCTCGCTGAGTTTTCTCTCGTTTTCACTTTCGGTGAACAAAAACAACAACCGCGGCACTTTGATTTTCCGGCGGCCATGGAATAAGAACAAAAGTCCGGGTATGCTTCAAATTCGCGTTCTTTTGTTTTTCTTTGATGACAACTCAGTGATAACTTCTCTCTTTCTGCTTACGAACAACAACAGCTTTTGCTGGGTTCTTGCTCTCTCTCGGATTCACGGTCTCTCTCGGTGAACCCATAACAACAAATAGTGACCAGGGGCCATGGAGGAGCTGCAACTCAGGTTTGTTTCTTTTTAACTCAGCTCTTAATCATAGTAGGAACATGAATTATTCGGTTAAACCCCAAACTTACTACCACGATTATTCGTATTCAAGCTCAATCAAACATACAAACCCAAAGCTAAGAATAAATTACACATGGTTCTGTTCAATTTTTATGATGAATATGTTGAAATGTTGAAATTGATTTTCTGGTGATTTACAGAGAAAATTTAAAAATGATTTGCTTTGTGTTTTCAGTTATAGAAATAATAATTCAAGCTTTATGTGTTTCTGGAGATTTTTGTGTTATAGGAAAGCTAAAGTTCACAGCAACAACAATATTAAGAGCAAGAGAGGAATTAACTTACCTACGGCGAGGAGGTGTTCGCCGGATTTTGTGTTGAGGTATGTATCGATTCTGTTTCTGGAAATTATGCTGCGAATCTCCTTGTTGTGATGCTGGACTGCGGTTTATTGTCGCTTCAGGTTGATGAAGATGATGCCACCTCTTTGGATATTAGGGAGACTTGAAGATGGACTTCAAGTTGGAACTCTCCACCAAGGTATGAAGAATTTCTTCTTCACTCTCTTCAAACCATGGAACTTTGTGACTATGAATTCTCACTTCTCAAGTGGTTTTCTTGGGTTTGAAGAATTGCTTCTTCTTGCCAAGAAACTTGAAAACTATGAGAGAAAAGAGAGAAGTGAGAAAGCAAGTAGTTTTAGTTGCTTTGGTGTGATTTTCTTCAATGAGAGAACTTCCTATTTATAGGCAAAGTTAAGGGCATGTTTGGATGATAATAAACTTGATTTAATCATTGCAAGATAAGAGAAAGAATAAGAATATTCTTTGTGAGATTATGCAAAGATATTTCTTATGATGTAGGCCATGCAAGTGGAAGAAAAATCTCTCTTTGATCCTTTTTTTTTGTCTTATATTCCTTTGCTAAATACACCCCTTTTTGTCTTGATTTGGGCTTTTGAATATTTTGTTGAACTTTTTGCTAATCTCACCCTTCTTGTTTCTTTTTCCATGTGACATGAGCATTCTTGATGAAAACATGAAGAAATTCAATTTTGAAGAATGAAGACTTTGAAGATTGAAGAATTCAAGAAAGTCTTTGAAGTTTTACTTTTCTTTTTCTTGTAATTCCAATTTATTCCAACTTTAAATTGTATGAACTTTGCATTCTTGAAAATGAATGGAATTTTGTAATTCTTGAACTTTAGATAAAGTTCCTTTGTAATTCATTTGTTCCATGTAAATGCTTGAACTTCTTTTAGAACTTGAATGAAATTATTATTCAATCATGAAATTCCAATATTCTTGAGTGAAATTGTTATTCAAGTATGAAGCTTTGAATATTCTTGAATGATCTTGAATGAAATTTGAATTCCTTTTGAATAGAAAAGGATAGGAAATCCTTTGAATTTTAGGCCTTGAAACATGTTCTTGCCATCATGGATCTTTGAAATAATATTGAACTTGAAATTCTTGAATTCATGGTCTTAGAACCATACTTGAAGCAATTCTTTCAAAATGAACTCAAAATGGATAATGTCTTCTCCTTTTTTGCAAACCTTGAAGAAATTCTTATGGATAATTTTGAATTTGTTCTAAATTCCAAGCAATCCATATGAAACACTTTCTTTCATCAATGACAAATCCACATGCCAATTCTTTGAACAAATTCCAAACTAATCTCTTGAATCGCACAAATTGAAAATGGCACACTTCAAATGAACACAAATTGATGACTATGGATCTTGAATTGAGACACAATTTCCATTGGATATTGTCATAGGGATTATTTGAGGATGATTGAAACATTTGATTGACTTCCTGGGGGTTTTTAGGGTTTCCCAAATGTGATCCCTGATTTTGGTCCCCGATAGTTCAAAACCCTGATCTGAGGATTTGTCTGATCAATCTTTGTGTAGGAGGTATCTTGAGCCAAGAAATTAGATCAAGATAATGCACTTGAGGTCTTGATATCATGTCCCAAGCCATTAGGTCAAATTCTGAGCAAAAGCCAGGAGTGTGCTGCCTTCAGTCAAAACCCTAATTCAGTCGATTCAAAGCTGTTGAGCTTGTGAAGTGAATCTCTGAGGACCAAATGTTGATTGTTGATGAAGATAGTTCTTTTGAGATGGAGGGAGAACAAAACCCTAATTGGTTGTTACTTGTACTGATGAGTGATTTCTTGATTAAACCCTGCTGAGTCACAAGTAGCAAACACAAGCTATGCAATTTGTTAGAGATGCAAATGATGTATATGCAGATGATATGAGGTGGTATCTTAGGTCAAAAATTAGGGTATGACAGGGAGTAAACGCAGAAACTCACCAAATTTTCTTTGAAAATTAACCCAAAACTTCCATAGGGAGAAAATGCAGGAACCCGTTGCACTCCTTGCAAATAAACCCAAGACTTCCGCTAGGAGAAAACGCACAAACCCATTGAGCTCTCCTAGAAAATTAACCCAAGAATTCCACAGATCATAAACGCAAGAATCCATGAGGCTCTCCTTTCACTTAATTATGTATCATATATGATAAACAATTGAACCCACTAGGTGTGGAACTGTGGGCTAAGAAAGTCATGTCTATCATGGTTTTGATGATTACAAATTTTGAAGATGTAACCTGATTTTGATGACAACTCATAGATATGCAACTTGACTTAAAAAACAAGAAACTATTTCAAATGGCCAAAGATGCATAAGATAGTTTGGTCAAGACCTTCCTCTAAATAAAGCCAAAGATTAGGGTTTAATAACCATTGTGATATCCTCTGATGATAGCTTCATACTTGAAGATATCTCAAGCCTCGTCCCCAAGAAGATTCAAATAAAGTGCTTATGTGATTGGCGTATTCAGCAAGACTTGAAGCTTAGTGTGAAAGAGAGAAAGTGTGAAAGCCCGTATGACTGTGTCTAAGTGATCATTGTTTTGTAAGAACACAAGGGAATTTTCATAAAGTAATATGGGTAAATCACACTCTCACTAAAACTATTTTTGAAGTCTCTATTTCTCAAAGCAAATAACCTAAAAATATTTTGGAATCTAGCCTGATGAATTGGAAACGATTAGAGCATATACTCAATCGATTCTATAAGATAAAAATGAGTCCATAATCAATTGTGATAATGTCTTAATGAAGGATAGCGAATTTATATCAACTCTTTCCAAAATGGAAAAAATTAATTGATTATTTGGGTACGTTTAATTTGCTTAAAATGAGGGACTAGACATGACAAATATTTTTGTAATCTGTTTGATGCAGATATTAATCATGGGACTCGATTAAACAGATGGCAAGAGAATGGACAATTACATGAATTCTTGTCTCTTAAGAAACCATGGGACAACTTTTTGTTTTGAGCACAAATTATAAGAAAAAATCAAAATGCCAATTTTTTAAAAAAATATTATTTAAAAAAGTCTCTCTCTCTCTCTCTCTCTCTCTCTCTCTCCTCATTAATATTTTGATTCTTAAATACTAGGGTTATATATAAGGCATATCTAATGAGAATGTGAGAATGAATAAGAACCATCATATTTAAAAAGGAAATGTTGAGATTAAATTGTTATTTTCACTAAATCATATGACATTAAGAGGAAAGAGAAATCATTAATCAAATATATATATATATATATATATATATATAGAGAGAGAGAGAGAGAGAGAGAGAGAGAGAGAGAGAGAGAGAGAGAGAGAGAGAGAGATGAGGGATCATAAACTTACACCTGAAGAGTTACACCACGAGTTACACTCGCTCATAACTTCATTTCAAATAAACATTTTTTAAAATCAACCGTTGTATTGAAACATAATATCATATAGATCATACATATAAAGTTTGAGATTAATCTATAATGATTTACGATACCATCAAGATATCTAAAGATTAACATTAAAATGAACTTTTATATAACGTTAATTTTGATGCAATTCAATGACATAGTAAATCATTATATATTAATCTCAATCTTTATAGGTATGATCTATATGATATTATGTTTTAATCCAACGGTTGATTTTAATAAATATATATTCAATATGAAGTTACAAGCGAGTGTAACTCGTGGTGTAACTCTTCGGGCTCTATATATACATACATATATATATATATATATATATATATTAGTAAAAGTTATATTATTTTATTTAGTACATGAACATACTAAACAAAGTACACAAAAAAATTATCAAGTGCATTGATCATCAAACAAAGTAAGGAACGAGTTGTTTTGTATTGTTCTTTACTGTCTAGTATTGTTCTCTCTAGTACTTATCATTTTGTAAATCAAACGCATCCTTTAGGTCATCCAATCAATTGGAATAAGGGCTCTATCATTAGACAATCTCATGGATAGTTACCTTTTATGAATCAACCTTTGCCTATAAATATATGTCTCTCCCCTCACTTTTTCACATCTTGAAATGTGAGATTTCTCTCTTTCTTTTGAAGTGTTTGTTTGGTTTGAAGTTAAACTCTTAAAAAATTGGGTTGGAGGATTTCATATTAAGTATCTGTTTGGTTCGTGAGTTGAGTCACTTATGATAAAACTCTCATTTTGGATTACTGGAGATAACTAGTGAAAAATATTTTTATCGATTCTTGAGCTCATCCTAGTTAAAAGTCTAGTTAGTTTTAGATCATCCTGGTATAAAATCTTGATTCGATGTATGGTCAGTCCATATAAAACCCCGGTTCGGTTTGGAGGATATCCAGTTCAAAAATCCACATTGGAGGACTAATCGCTTCATTCCATTGTTCGTTATTAGGTTGGACGTTAATCTGAAACTTTATTTTTCCTTGTATAAGGCGGTTTGTGAGCTTAACCTTCTAAAAGCTCATAAGCATCATTGGATACTATCAATATCAATTATTGGGGAGAGGAGTTGATCGCATATTTTAGATTGAGCTTCTATAAATCTCTGGTGTCATCTTTTTTCCATTCTCTTCCACTTTCCGCGTATTTTCTTTATATTTTTTTTCAACTGCAATATTGAAACGTTTTCTTGAAAATAATTTTAAACTCTGATTTAGAAAAAATGGTTTTAAACCAACATTTATCAAACCTCCACAATTCAAACCCTCATCCTCGTGTTTGTGGAGCACTACTATAAAAAACATATAACACCTCAAACGCAAAATACATTTAACCTCGGCTAAAGAAGCAAGATAACGAAGGGCGTCATGAAAAGTTGCTAATTAACACCTCGGTGATTTAAAAACCGAGAGGTAAAGTTATATGCACATGGGTTCGACCCCAGCAGTAGCACTTTTATTATTTTCAATGTTAGAACAAAATTTGTTCTGATCAATATTCTGTGTTTTGATGATAACATTATATATGAATTTTTTATAAGATAATGTGATACTCTAATCCTCTGCATTTTCCATTTCAGGAAATATATAAAGAGTATGCACAAATCAGCTCTCAGAAGCAACTGACTCAGAAGGTTCTGGATGGCTTCATCAGAACATGCTCTGGCAAGACATCAGAAGATGGTCAAGCAGAATCAGAACATGAACTGAAAGCATCAGAAGAACGAAGTCAGAAGCAGAAGCACTGAAGTTCTGAATGGTATCACGCTCAAAGCTCTTCAAAGTCAGAAGACAAGAAGATGCTCTGCACCAAAGCTGTTGACTCTGATATTCAAACGTTGTTTCATACAAAATCTGAGTCCAAAAGAAAGTACAAGATGAAAGGCTGAAACGTCTAATCTCTGACTAACAAAAGGAACGTTAGAAGCTACAAAAGGCAAAGTCAGTAAAAGCAGGAAAAGCAAGGCTCGAGGTAGTTGACAAAAGTGTGAAACATTAAATGTAGCGCTGTACTATTCACGCAAAGCATTAAATGCTCCCAACGGTCATTTCCTCTCAAAGCCTATAAATAGAAGTTCTGATCAGAAGCAAAGCAGAACACTTGTGCAAAAACTGAAACGCTGTCAAAATCAAAGCTCACGAACTTCATCTTCAACCTCACAAACTCTTGTAATATTTAGTGAGTGTTAAGCTTAGAACTTAAGAGAAATATCACTGTTGTGATTACAGCTTTATTAGAAGCAATCTATACTCTTGTAAACATTATTTTACATTGTTTGTAAAAGGTATCTAGAGTGATCAAGTTGTGATCTGTAGACTCTAGAAGAATTCCTAGAGTGATCAAGTTGTGATCTATATACTCTAGAAGACTTAGAATGTTTCTAAGTGGATAACCATTGTAATCAGTTGGATTAGTGGATTAAATCCTCAGTTGAGGTAAATCACTCTAAGGGGGTGGAATGGAGTAGTTTCGTTAACAACGAACCAGGATAAAAATAATTGTGTTCATTGTTTTTATCTTCCAAGTTTTTGAAGTCACACTTATTCAATCCCCCCTTTCTAAGTGTTTTTCTATCCTTCTTTTGGCATCAGAGCGCCGGTTCTAGGTGCAAGCACTTAACCGTGTTAGACAAAAGATTCAGGGAGAAAAACGCAAAGTCAATATGGTTGAAACAACTTCATCTACTCCTACTTCTGAACAAAACAACAATGGTAATGGAAGCAATAGTTTTAATGGCTATAATAGACCACCAGTTTTTGATGGTGAAATCTTTGAGTACTGGAAAGATGGACTCGAAAGTTACTTTCTTTGTGACTTATGGGATCTAGTGCTGGATGGTTACACACATTCTGTTAATGCTCAAGGTGTCAAAGTGTCAAGACAAGCCATGAGTGATGCTCAAAAGAAAGACTTCAAGAATCATCACGAGTCTAGAACTATATTGCTAAATGTTATCTCTCATGTTGAATATGAGAAGATAACAAACAGAGAAATTGCTCATGATATCTTTGAATCCTTAAAAATGACTCATGAGGGTAATGCTCAAGTAAAGGAGACAAAGGCCTTCGCATTAATCCAGAAATATGAAGCATTCAAGATGGAGGAAGATGAAAACATTGAAGCAATGTTCTCAAGATTCCAGACTCTGACTGCTGGATTAAGAGTGCTAGATAAAGGCTACACCAAAGCTGACCATGTCAAGAAGATCATCAGAAGCTTTCCCAGAAGATGGGGCCCAATGGTGACTGCATTCAAGATTGCCAAGAATCTGAATGAAGTTTCTCTTGAAGAGCTGATTAGTGCCCTGAGGAGCCATGAAATAGAGCTGGATGCAAATGAACCTTAGAAGTAAGGTAAGTCAATTGCATTAAAACCTAATAATAAAAAATGCATTAACGCTTTTCAGGCTGAAGAAGAAGATTCTGAAGAGTCAGAATCAGCAGAAGAAGAAGATGAACTTTCTATGTTCTCCAGAAGAGTAAATCAACTCTGGAAAAGCAAACAAAGAAAGTTCAAGAACTTCAAAAGGCATGAAAGAGGAGAGTCTTCTAGACACAGAAGAACTGACAAAAAGAAGGTGACCTGCTATGAATGTAAAGAGCCAAGACATTACAAGAATGAGTGCCCAAAGCTTCAGAGGGAAAAAACCAAGAAAAAGTTTGAAAAGAAGAAAGGCTTAATGGCTACTTGGGATGACTCAGATTCTTCTGATCAAGAGTCAGACTCTGAAGATGAGCAGGCAAACATAGCGCTAATGGCCACTGTTGATGATGAATCAGAATCTACATCAGACTCAGATTCTGAAGAGGTATTTTCTGAACTTTCTAGAGATGAGCTAGTTTCCAGCTTAACTGAATTTCTGGAAATCAAGGCTAAACTTAGTATCAAATACAAGAAGCTGAGAAAGCTCTTTGCATCTGAAACTAAGAAGCTTGAAATAGAAAATGCTGAACTGAAAGAAAAATTTTTAAAACAATCTAAAGATGTTGAATCATCTTCAAGTTCAGAAAAGTCTATTCCAAGTGTGAACAATATTCTTAAGGAATATGACTTGAGTTTCAGGAAGTTTCTATCTAGAGGTAATGGCAGAAGTCAGCTAGCCTCTATGATATATGGTGTAAGTGGAGAAAAGAGAATTGGCATAGGCTACAAGGGTGAAACCCCATATAAACTTGAACCAGTTGATGAAATGGTTATTACATACAAACCTTCGTATGATCAATTCAAGTTTGGCCATTCTCATGATATAAAGCACACATCTAACTCTAAGAGTTTCCACATAACACACACCAAGAAGTATGTTGTACACACCAAGAAATCTTGTGATAAATTCTGTGCTAAACCTCAGTTCAATCAGAACTTGAGGAAAACTAACCCAAAAGGACCCAAAAGAATGTGGGTACCTAAGGAAAATATTATACCTGTTGCAAATCTCCTTCAAGGCTCAAAAGACAAAGGAAAACATGTCATGGTACCTGGACTCTGGGTGCTCGCGACACATGACAGGAAGAAGGTCTATATTCCAAGACCTGGAGCTTAAATATGCTGGAGAAGTTAAGTTTGGAGGGAACCAGAAGGGAAAGATCATTGGCTCTGAAACCATATGCATTGGTAACTCTCCCTCTATAACTAATGTTCTTATAGTAGATGGATTAGCTCATAACTTATTGTCCATAAGTCAATTAAGTGACAATGATTATGACATTATCTTCAATCAAAAGTCTTGTAAAGCTATAAGTCAGAAGGATGGCTCAATCCTATTTACAGGCAAGAGAAAGGAACAACATTTATAAGATTGATCTTCATGATCTTAAGAATCAAAAGGTTACTTGCCTTATGTCTGTTAGTGAAGAGCAGTGGGTCTGGCACAGAATATTAGGTCACGCTAGTTTGAGAAAGATTTCACAGATTAACAAACTTAATCTGGTCAGAGGACTCCCTAATCTGAAATACAAGTCAGATGCTCTTTGCGAAGCATGTCAGAAAGGGAAATTTTCAAAACCTGCATTCAAGTCTAAAAATGTTGTCTCTTCCTCTAGGCCGCTAGAACTTCTACACATTGATCTATTTGGCCCAGTCTAAATAGCATCAGTCAGAGGGAAGAAATATGGATTAGCCATCGTAAACGACTATAGCAGATGGACATGGGTAAAGTTCTTGAAACACAAGGATGAGTCACATACTGTGTTCTTTGACTTATGTACTCAGATTCAATCTGAGAAGGAATGCAAAATCATAAAGGTCAGAAGTGATCATGGTGGTGAATTTGAGAACAGATTATATGGATGTGTATGTTATATTCTGAATACTAAAGATCATCTGCTTAAGTTTGATTCTAAAGCTCAGAAGTGTTTTCTACTTGGATATTCTGAACGCTCAAAAGACTACAGAGTATACAATACTGAAACTCTTGTAGTGGAAGAGTCGATCAATATCAGATTTGATGATAAGCATGGTCTTGAAAAGCCAAAGTAGTTTGAGAATTTTGCAGATATAGAAATCTCTAACTCAGATCCTGAAGAACCCAGAAGAAAAGTTTCAGAAGATCAAGTTGCTGCTTCTTTAGAGAATCTCAGAATATTTGAATAGCCAACACCCAGAAGATCTTCTAGACTCAACTCTGCTCATCCAGAAGATGTTATCATTGGAAAGAAGGATGATCCTATAAGAACAAGATCATTCCTTAAAAACAATGCAGAATGTCAATTTGGTCTAGTATCTCTGATCGAGCCAACTTCTGTTGATCAAGATCTGGAGGATGCTGACTGGATAATTGCCATGCAAGAAGAACTTAATCGATTTACAAGGAATGATGTTTGGGATCTGGTTCCAAGACCAAAAGGATTTAACATCATTGGTACTAAGTGGGTCTTCAGAAATAAGCTAAGCGAAAAAGGAGAAGTTGTAAGAAACAAAGCCAGACTGGTTGCTCAGGGCTATAGTCAGCAAGAAGGCATTGGCTATATAGAAACCTTTGCACCAGTGGCCAGGTTAGAATCTATTCGCTTATTAATTTCATTTGCCACTCAACATAACATCACTCTGTATCAGATGGATGTTAAGAGTGCCTTCTTAAATGGTTATATAGATGAGGAATTATATGTCCACCAGCCTCCTGGTTTTGAAGACTCTAAGTATCCAAAACATGTTTTCAAATTAAAGAAATCATTATATGGCCTGAAGCAAGCTCCCAGAGCTTGGTATGAAAGATTAAGTTCTTTCCTTCTGGATAATGGTTTCACTAGAGGACAAGTCGATACAACAATCTTCTGTAAAACCTTTAAAAAGGATATTTTAATTTGCCAAATTTATGTTGATGATATCATATTTGGAACATCTAATGCTACACTTGGAAAGGAGTTTGGTAAGTCTATGCTGGCAGAGTTTGAAATGAGCATGATGGGAGAACTCAAGTATTTCCTTGGGATCCAGATCAATCAAAATTCTGAAGGAACTTATGTTCATCAGACCAAGTATGTGAAAGAACTTCTGAAGAAGTTTAATCTTTCAGAAAGCAAAGAAGCAAAGACTCTTATGCATCCAACGTGTGTTTTAGGTAAGGATGAGGTAAGTAAGAAGGTGGATCAGAAGCTCTACAGAGGTATGATTGGATCTCTTCTATATCTTACTGCTTCTAGACCTGATATTATATTCAGTGTATGCCTGTGTGCTAGATTCCAATCAGATCCTAGGGAATCTCACTTAACTGCTTTTAAGAGAATTCTGAGGTATCTGAAAGGTACTACTAATGTTGGTTTAGTCTACAGAAGATCTGAAGAATACAACTTAGTAGGATTTTGTGATGTTGATTACGCTGGAGATAGAGTTGAAAGGAAAAGTACTTCTGGAAGCTGTCAATTTTTGGGAAGTCATCTGATCTCTTGGTACAACAAGAAGCAAGCCATAATTTCCCTCTCTACAATAGAAGCAGAATATGTTGTTGTTGCTGGATGTAGTACACAAATGCTCTGGATGAAGAGTCAACTAGAAGATTATCAGATATATGAGAGTAACATTCCTATCTTCTGTGATAATACTTCTGCTATTTGTTTATCTAAGAATCCTATCTTACATTCCAAAGCTAAACATATTGAGATCAAACATCACTTCATTAGGGACTATGTTCAGAAGGGTGTTCTTTCTTTAAACATTGTGGATCCAGAACATCAATGGGATGATATCTACATAAAACCCCTTGCTGAAGATAGGTTTAAGTTCATTCTGAAGAATATCAGTATGGATTTTTGCCCAGAGTGAAAGGATGAGAAGTTCTGATATATGGATTAGACTTGAAATGATAATTTATTTTCTTATCAGATATTCTAAACTTGTTTATCAATTAGATATTCTGATTCTGTTATTGCTAACTTTTCATATGTCTAAGTTGATTCAGAATTTCTTTTAAAGAAAAATAGCTGTCACCAGCTATTCCAGATGATGAACACGTGTTCATTCTGAAGGGACAAGCATGCGTGCAGTTGATGAGATGCCGCCCTAGAAATCCAGAAATCTCAGAAGTGCTTCAATGGCTTCTCTTTCAAATCAGAATGTTGGTTTGTCTTCTCAGCAACAACACCATCAAGAGAAAGATCAAGAGCAACAGTTGATCCCTCAGAAAACCTGTTTGATTCCGTTGGATCAGTTGGAAGTTATCTGCGAGTTAATGGTAGACTTTGATAATCTGGCAAAACATGATGTTCATCTCACAGAAAATATGGTTTTTCAAGGTTGGGGACCTTTGTTCTATGATCTGTGTGGTCCAGTCTATCCTGACCTAGTGAAAGAATTCTGGGTGCATGCAACTGTTATGCCTAAAGCAATTCTCTCCATAGTTCATGGTGAATTCTTCTCAATTACAGAACCCCTCATAAGGAAGTAGTTTGGATTGATGAATGTTGAAGGCGTTACTGAAGCAACTCCTAGAACAGATTGGGATGCTGTGTATGCTGAGATATTTCAGAATGGAAAGAAATCAAAAGAAGTTAAGGATCTGAAAACCATCTACAAGGTATGGACTAAGATTCTTCTGGGTTGCTTCTACCACAGAAAATCAACAAGTTCATCAAACTTCGTCAACAAGGACCAACAATACATTATGTATTGTATTGGTAAACAAATCAAGGTGGATCTTCCCTTCATCATCTTCAATCACTTGTGGCATGCTGTGAATGATTCTAGAGAAGAAAACAGGCTGCAGTATCCAAACAAAAAGAGGAACGTTATTCCTTTTGGAAGAACCCTTACAAATCTTCTGGTCCAAACAAAGATAGTTGAGAATCTGGAGAATGCTGGAATCATTAATAATCCTTACACTATTATTCGAAGTACTTTGAATGCTCATACTCTGAAGAAAATGGGCATAATCAAGTCTATTGATTCTACTTCTCAAGTAAACACAAAAGTTAGGTCCATAAGAGGTCATGTTCTGGCTGATTTTGAGTTGTTCTTCAGGAATGAACAACCAGAAGTTATTGTTCGCTATATTGCTATGCACAGAGAAGCGGGTTCTGATTGTGAGCCTATTTGGATAAGCAAGCAGAAAGCTCTCACTACTAAGGATGGAGTTCCAGAAATTGTGCCAGAGCAAGAAAGGAGAACAAAAAGAAGGTTAGATCTTCCAACAATAAGTGAAGAGAAAAGGAATGATAAGAAAGCTGATGAACGAAAGGAAGAAGGAGAAGCAGAAAAGAAGAAGCACAAGAAGGATGATAAGAAAGAAGAAGAGAAGAAAAAGAAAAAGAAGAAAGATAAGAAGAAGAAAGAGGAAGAAAAGAAAGAAGAAGAAAAGAAGTTGGAGAAAAACGTAGTTGAAAAAGAAAAGAAGAAGGAAGTTGAAAAGGAGAAGGAATATTTAAAAGGAAAGCAGAAGGTAGTAATACAGAAGGAGAAGAAGAGGAAGACAGTTGGAGAAGGACCTGCTAAGAAGAAGCAACGAGGTCCAGGTATTGTAATTTCTGAACCAGATTCTGATTTTGTTTTTAATTCAAAGAATGTATCAATAGAATCTAACCCAGAAATTTAACCAGAAAAAGCCTATGTTAAACCACCTCCAACCACCAAAGTTCTCACCCCCCTCCTTCACCCAAGTCTAAAGGCACTACGCCTATTCTTGATTCTGTACCCCCAGCTTCTGAACCTATCTTTGAAGCCACACCCCTTAACACCATCATTCGTCCTCATGCAAATATACCCACTTCTCAACCTCCTCCTCACATCAACTACACTCTTGTAGACACTACTGTGCTCTGCCCTTTCAAACCTTCATCTCTTGAACCTTCTGATTCTGATTCTTTCACCCGCCTCTTGAACAAATGCCGTAAACCTAAACCTGATCCTGTTGTTGTGGTTTTAGAGTCAGATCATGAAGCTGAATCCTCTCAACCTCCCTCTCAACCACCCTCTTCTGAAACAGAATTTGTTTTGGATAGAGTTCCTCAATTATATGCCATATCTTACCCAGATAAGCCAATCTCTTATATCCATCTCCAAATACCTAACCCTCCTCCTAGAACATCACCTCTTAGACTTTCTGTTGATATACTTTTTGAATTATTAACACTTAAGGTCATAACAGGTTTAGATGCGCTGAAGGTTGCACATGATGCCAAACTGGATCATGTTGCTGCTGACAAGATCTGGAGAACCGTTGGTAGGGAGATTCAATCTGACTTTCTGAATCTTCAGAAAGAGTGCTTGGCTGCTGATCCTGGTCCTTCTGGATACCTTCTGGAGTATGATGATGGAAGATACTACCATCCCATCACCAGCTGGAAGCCTCTTGAAGAGAAGGAGTTTGTAGATGAGCTTGCAGAAGAAAAGAATTCTCTGGCAATTGTTGTATGGGAGCCACATCCATACAAGGTTTTGACTGGAGACTTTCAGTTCTTATTCAACTGGTTAAGGGAGAACCCCTATGATAAAGCATCAAATATGGTATATCCAGAAGTTGAATACCTTCCAGAACTTGTGACTCCAACACCTTCAGAAAATCTAGCTGCAATTCTTGAAGGCCTAGAACATCTTGCTGAAGAAATTCCTGTTGAGGAAAATCATGGAGATGTTCTTATGGTTGAAGCTGATGGTGCACACAATCCTGTTCTAGACAACAGCTTTGATGTTGCTTCTGCTGGTCTTTCTACTTCTGTGCTGATAAACACTATGAAGGAGCTCCAACAGAATCAAGCTAACTTGGCTCTTCATCTGGACAAGCAAGAGGATACAAATGCTGAGTTCAGATCCTTCATGCAGACTCGGAAGGAAGCTACAAGGAAGCAAGTTGAAGACACTGCTGAGATTAAGAACCTTCTGGCCGTCTTAGCTTCTATGTTTAGCCAATCGTAGTCTGTCTCGTGTCTTAGTTTGTTTTCTTTGTTTTTTGCATCTGCTTGAATTGCATCTGTTTTGTATCTTCTGATGTTTTATCAATGAAACCTTATCTTTGTCTTTCTTCACTCTATGTGTTTTGTTCATCTGAATCTTTATGCTTTTTGATGTTATGACAAAAAGGGGGAGAAATATGATAATTGAAGTCTCAACATTCCTAACATTATTTGCAAGTTCTTCTATCTTTGATAGTTTTGCAAGAATGAGATATTCTGGACAAAGCTCAATATGAGAAGCAAATACATGGGAAAAGCAATTCTAAGGAAAAGAATGCTCTTAAAGAATTGAAGCAAGCTTAGTGCTCTAAAGCTTCAAGATCAGAAGCAAGAAGTATGCTCTGATACAATCAAGTATGCTCTGATACAATTGATTACAAAGGGAAATTCAAAGCTCTACAGCTGTCCAATGGAAGCTCTGAAGAGAATTTCTGAATGTTCTGAAGTTCTATTCTACGTGAAAGTCTCAACTGAAATGGAAAAATACTCAGGGAAGTCTTTTATTTAAAAATTCTTCTAGTATTAATTTCAGGGGGAGATTGTTAATCTCAGGGGGAGACATATTCACACACTCTAATTATATGCTTATGCTATATCTGTGTAATTGTCTTTGTTCATCTGATATTCTGGATACAAATTCATATCAATTATATATGTTTTTGTCATCATCAAAAAAGGGGAGATTGTTAGAACAATATTTGTTCTGATCAATATTATGTGTTTTGATGATAACATTATATATGAATTTTGTATAAGATAATGTGGTACTCTAATCCTCTGCATTTTCCATTTCAGGAAATATATAAAGAGTATGCACAAATCAGCTGTAACACAGTGGGAGAACTGACTTTTAGAAAATGTTGCGGATAGCAAGAGTCGCCACCGAATTTTATTTTATCCGATTGGAAAGGCTCAAAGAACAGGAAAGACCTTTTTAAAAGACTTGATTTCGGGGGGTAGGTTATACAAAGGGAATGTGTAAGCACCCTTTGTATCCATGGTTATCCATGGGCTCTTAATTGCTTAGCTCACTTGTTTGTTTGAAAGAGTGTCGTGTGTGAATTGAAAAAGATTTATTAAGGACTTTAGCTTGTAAATAAGCGTTTTTGAAAGTTTTTGTAAAGAGGTGTCAAAAGCATTTGAAAGTTTAATTTGAATGTGAGCAAGCAGTTAAGAACCACCTACCCTAAGTTTGTCTTTCTTGTTCTTTAAGTCTTTTGTTTGAAAGGGCTATTCATACCATAAGGAGGGTAGGTAGTCCTTTCATTGGATGTATCGGGTCATCGAGGGTCATCGTTTGCCATAAGTCTATCCATACCATAAGAAGGGTAGGAAGTCTTTAGGAAAGGATGTGAATAGTCATTTGTAGGCAACTAGTAAGGACACCTTAGCATTCGAAGGGACTATCATATTTATTGAGGCAACATCGAGGGACGAGATCATTTTATTCATAGGCAACTCGAAGGGACTATGATCTTTTATTCTGAGGGACTATGATGATTCGTAGGCAGCATATGCTAAGGTATCTCTACATCCGAGGGACTTGACTATTTTTTATGGAAAGGCAGCATAAGAGGAGGTACCCTAAAGGTGAGTGTGTGAACAGTAAAATGAGTGTGTTAGTTTCAGATATTTTATCTTGAAATTAGTGGGCTAACGGTTCAATTAACTGTTGTCACTCCCTATTTTACTAACCACGCAGTTAATATATTTACTGGAAAATAAATTGCGGAAAGTAAATATCCTACGCTATTACAAGGCTTCGTGGAGGGGGATTACATAACCAAAACGGGAAAGGCAGAAAATAAATGCACAAAATAAACCTACAACTATTACAAGACTTTGGGGCAGTTACATAATAATTAATAAAATATGCGGAAAATAAAAAGCCTAATTACTATTACAACCCTTAGCAGTTACATAATATGAAAAACTATGAAGAAATAAAATACGGAAATAAAAATCCTAATTACTATTAAAAACCAGGAGCAATTACATAAATTATAAAAAATTACGCGGGAAACTAAATAGCGGACGAATTGAGAAATCGAGAAAATATTTGAAGAAGAGAAGGAAAAAGATTTGATGTTTAGAAAAACATTTTAAGTTAGTGTTAATTAATCCTAAATTAAATTATGAATATCCTAAATCTAATCAATTATTGAAGAAATTATCTAATTATTAAATCAAATCAAATTAAATCTAATTTAATTGAATTTTAAATTGAAATTTAGTCTTAATTAAAAAAATCTAATCTAATCCTAATTATAGTCAATTAAAATAAAAGTTAAGACAATTAAATCAAATTAACTATTGAAACTAAATGTTTTTGTGATTTTATGATTTTATGGAAATTAAATGAATTAAACAACCTAATTACTAAAATTAAATTAATTAAACAAAAAGGTGAAAGAAAAAATAATTAATAGTTTAAACCCTAATCCTAGTCCTAATTAGTTATGGGTTGATTTTAATTATGTGGATAAATAAAGAAAATTTTAGAGAAAGAAGAAAGAAGAAAAAATTGACTAAAAGAAAGGGTAAACCTGGGGGTCGAACCCGTGTTAGGAAGGTGATTGGCACTTGTATGCCACCAGTTGTGCCAGCATGCTTTTGGTGTTAGTGGATGGATCGCCGACGGTTAAGGCGTGAAGGAGTGATGCGGATCCGGTTGATTCGATGGTTCTGACTGAGTTCCACTTCTCTTCTGTTTTCCTCTTCTACGTCTTTGGCAGATTATTTTCCATGTGATTTCATATTCTTCCCCATATGTATTCTCTCTTCTCTATTCACACAAAAAAAATCAAATCAAAATAAAACAACACTTTCAGAACAATAATCATGGCCATCAATTGAACCAATAAAAAGCTAACAAAAATAAAAAAATAAACAACACCACCTGAGGGCTTCGATAGCGGTTTGTGGAGGAAAGATGCGCGTTGAACCACTCGGTTCTACGATGAGAGGAAGATGTAAGTTCTTGAGTTTCTTTTTGAAAGTGTTCTTGATGTTCTTCAACAAGTTATGAAGTTGTTATGATATTCATGAGAGAAAGTGAAGTTTGATCTTAGAGAGAAGGAGGAGAAAATAATTTTTGTGTTTGTGAGAAGAGAAAGAGTGGGAATAAGGGTTAGAAAGTTGTTGTGAATAATGTGTAAAAATTAGTGATATTTATAGTGTAACTTAGGTCAACAAATATGGAAAAAAAATCAAATATTAACTATTCATTAAAAGCTTAAATAAAAAATAATTTGATTGTGATCTTTTAAATGATTAACTAATATTTTCTTAAAAAGATCTTTACTTGTTACCCAAGTTGTGACAAATGTTAAAAATAGAACAAATAAAATTAAAAACTTCCTTTTTTAGATTTTTTTGAATATTTTATGAATTTTGGTGATTTTTTGACTAAAAAATGCATAAAAGTGAAAATTGACTATTTTAAAAAATGCCTATTTAATTAGTGCAAAAATTAAATTAAAATAATAAAAAAAAAAGTAATTTTAATGATTTTTGAATAATGGAAATAAAGTTAGAATTAAAATTAGAAAACAAATAAAAAAGGAGAAATGTTATTAGAAGTGAGATTCGAGCCCGGGACATCTCGCTCTTGTACCTTTTAACCTCAAATCCTTACCAACTGGGCTATGTCACTTATTTGAAATAAAATGACATTTGCAAATATATGAGGGCAAATTTTGGGGTATGACATCAGCGCTCAGAAGCAACTGACTCAGAAGGTTCTGGATGGCTTCATCAGAACATGCTCTGGCAAGACATCAGAAGATGGTCAAGCAGAATCAGAACATGAACTGAAAGCATCAGAAGAACAAAGTCAGAAGCAGAAGCACTGAAGTTCTGAATGGTATTACGCTCAAAGCTCTTCAAAGTCAGAAGACAAGAAGATGCTCTGCACCAAAACTATTGACTCTGATATTTAAACGTTGTTTCATACAAAATCTGAGTTCAGAAGAAAGTACAAGATGAAAGGCTGAAACGTCTAATCTCTGACTGACAAAAGGAACATTAGAAGCTACAAAAGGCAAAGTCGGTAAAAGCACGAAAAGCAAGGCTCGAGGTAGTTGACAAAAGTGTGAAACATTAAATGCAGCGTTGTACTATTCACGCAAAGCATTAAATGCTCCCAACGGTCATTTCCTCTCAACGCCTATAAATAGAAGTTCTAATCAGAAGCAAAGCAGAACACTTGTGCAAAATACTGAAACACTGTCAAAATGAAAGCTCACGAACTTCATCTTTAACCTCACAAACTCTTGTAATATTTAGTGAGTGTTAAGCTTAGAACTTAAGAGAAATATCACTGTTGTGATTACAGCTTTATTAGAAGCAATCTATACTCTTGTAAACATTATTTTACATTGTTTGTAAAAGGTATCTAGAGTGATCAAGTTGTGATCTGTAGACTCTAGAAGAATTCCTAGAGTGATCAAGTTGTGATCTGTATACTCTAGAAGACTTAGAAGGTTTCTAAGTGGATGACCATTGTAATCAGTTGGATTAGTGAAATAAATCCTCAGTTGAGGTAAATCACTCTAAAGGAGTAGACTGGAGTAGTTTCGTTAACAACGAACCAGGATAAAAATAATTGTGTTCATTGTTTTTATCTTCCAAGTTTTTGAAGTCACACTTATTCAATCCCCCCTTTCTAAGTGTTTTTCTATCCTTCATTCAAAACTAACGTATCTTATCTTTCGGCTTATCTAGAAAATCGATGGGTAAGATTATTTCTTTTTAAAAAAAAAAAAAATTGTTATTGAAAATTCTGATATGTCAGACTCGGATGTCAATCCTGATGTCAAGACATTTGATCTGTTATTAATGTAGCACCAGGCCCAGAATACAAGGATCCCTCATTATTTAATTACTCTTAGGAAAGAGTCAATGAGATATGGGATCACACATGTTCAGCATACATAACCAGATTATAATTTTTACATGGTTCTGTACAGGAACAGCTAACACTTATGAACCTGATGTTATAGACAAAGTCATAACATTCATAACTGAACAAATAATGTAGAAGATAAATAACACATAAAATTGTTCATCCAGTTTGGTTCTAACTAACCTACTCTGGGGGCAACCAAGCCAGGAAGGAAATCCACTATCAGTAGTCTTAATTTGAAGCTAAACTCCCTCGTTTACAACTTCGCACTTAAACCCTACCCAATGCAATCTCTACCTAGGTTCTCCCTAGATATGGAATATCTCCATTCCACTCCCAATCATAGCAATGATGTCTAGCAGTCAACAACTCAGCCACTTCATCGACAGCCTAATTCCCAACACTCTAAACACAATATCAACTTAAAGTTGCTTACAAGCTTCCTCCAAGAACAAACATTCACTCATTGCTTCACAGCTTCTGAGTGATTACACTAAACCTCTCACCTACAGGTTTTGAGGTACAAATCAGTGACCATCCGACACACCGGGTGGTTCACCTACACGGCTAACCCTAGAGACTACATCTTCCTAGCTCTGGATATTAGCACTACAAAATTAGGTTACAAAGGTTTCTATTTATAACCTGATCCCAGTTGGACTTGGGCTTACAAATCGCAGCACTTTTGCTGTTACAAATAAGCAGAAAATATTCTGCTACAAATAAGATCTTTTAATCCTGAGTTTCCTAAATTGGAAACTGCTGAATCTTCAATCTTCTGATCCGATTCTTCCTGAATCTTTAATCTTCTGATCTGATTCTTCAATTATTCTTTTGACCTTTAAATATGTGCCACATAGGATTACATGATATTCACATAGAATATTCTGTATCTGTTAAGTACAAATTGAATCTTCCTTCCAGTTTTGCAGGCGCGATGTCATGAGTTGATGTCATGGCCTTCCATCTAACATCTTACTTATACCTGTTTTGTTCTTTATAAACTTGCAAGATTCACATTTTGACCATATGCTGCTATTATATGTTTTAGCCAAACATTAGACAATAATACAGGACAGACAGAGCATCAACAGTTACATTGTTTACCAAAAATATTACATTATTTACACATAATATTAAAATAAAAATAAAAATCAAATTCCCTAGAGACTTAGATAAAAATCGAATTCCCTAAAGATCTAGATTTTAGATCTTCAAATTATTGAATTTTGGGAAAGATCAAATGTTAGGTGCAAGATTATTCTCTACAGATCTTGCATGCATTTGTTTCTTATGAAAAAAAGGTAAGATAATTAAAATTAATTGAATATGATTTTCGGCTCAAATAAATATTAAAAGAAACAAACCTTGAACTCAGATAATTTTCTGCTATTGCAATCCATCATAGAGAACTTATCCAAGCGTCTTTACATTTCAAGTGCTTCATGTTTCATTTAGGTTAGAAATGTTAATATTTAGCATGCTTTTATAATGGATGTCTCTTAGGTTTCACACAGATCACTAACAACGTAGTTTTGAGCGTTGATAATCATTAAATGGGCGTAAACATTTGTTTAAGGCTGCTGAAAATCATCAAAAAAAACGCTTAACATATCCCTCGGTTAAAATCAAAAATCGAAGTGAATAAGATATTTTTTGTATTACACTATTTACACTGAATTTTAAAATACATTATTTATAACAAATCTTCGGTGATATCCAAATTTTGTTATATACCCTTTGTTCTAAAAAAAAAACTCCATAACTTATCCAACTTCTGATAAGTTATATGCTCCTACCAAGAGAATTTTTATTTTCTACATTTGCAATCCATCCCGGAGATATGTTTCTCAAGTTCTTGAGCATTTCTAGATCAAAAATTTCCTTGGCAAATCCACTCAAAAAGATTTTTTGTAGTAACAACTCATGAAATAGACTGTGGTAAATATTTTCTTTCATTGGGACGGCTACATATAAGTTAGTATTATGGTCAAATATGTTTAGCGAGAGTTTTTATAGTAAAATCTAAATATTATACCCCTCGGTTTTAAAACCGAGGTAAATTATCTTCTTATTTTAACTATCACCTCGGTTATGACAAAAACTGAGGTGAATAATTATGTTTTTCTTTGAAATTGCATTGTTTACATAGAATATTAAAATAAATTGTTTATAACAAATATTTGCTCTTATTACTGAATATCTTAGTTGATATCCATCTTCTGATAAGTTAATTGTTCCAACAATGAGAAATTTTATTTTCATAGGTTAAGCTCCCTTCTTTATTTAACTTTTGAAAGGTTGGCCTCTTTTCTTTGTGTAATTTGAAGCAAGAATAATTTTCTACACGTGCAATATATCAAATAAGTATTTTTCAAAGGTTAAGCCCCCTTCTTTAACTGAGGTTGTTCCAAAAATACAACAACAATAACAACATCAACACCATTATGTGAGATAGATTGCAAGGGCAAAAAAAGTGTTTTGTTCAAGATAGAAGAACATTGAATATTTTTTCTTTCTTGCAATCCATCCCAAAGAATGATGCATGCAAGTTTGGGGCGGCTTCATAAAAGTAAGGATTAGGGAAAATATGTTTAACGAATGCTTTAATAGTAAAATCTGATTATTTTATCCCTCAGTTATCTCGAAAAATCGAAGGATTAGATCATTTAGTTTACACTTATAAACAAATAAAAATATAAACTGCAATGGTTGGGATTCAAAGCATGTTCTAAGTTGTTTTTCCCCTCGATTATATTAATAACCGAGGAAATATGTGGTTTTTTAATTTTATAAATAATAAAAGATGGTGCGTCTTCGCATTATACCTCGGTTTTTCCTTGGCTGAGGTGAAAGCTTTGTCATGAACTGTATTATTTGTAGCAGTGGAGTCACATGTTTAACATTGTGATCTCCTTTCTCTTAACTAGGTGTCCTAATTGGAAAATAATGTAACACATCAAGATCTTCGTGCTTCAACGTCGACTATTAGAAAAACTCCAAAGTAAAAAACTTCTGGATCTTCGTGCTTAAACTACAAGGCTCTTAGAAATGCGATAAAGCTGGAAACTTCGGGCTCACTATGCATAAGATCAAAGCTCTTAGAAGAGCACAAAGAATGAACCTGTCCTACTCTCATATGTCCATTAAAAATTATTATGTAATTGCATAACTGAATCCCGTCGGGTTCTCTGATCCTAACTTCCTCACTACAAAAGACTCCCCAAACTCGACGAAATTGATGAAGCAACAATAATAAGGTGAATGGTGAAATCTAAAACAAAAATAAGTTGTATTTTGAGAGGGGTCTAATAGTAAAACGGAAGTAGTCCCTAAATATAAGTTGAGCTCTAGGTAGTTTCTAACAAAGATATTGCACAAAAGTAGTAAAGACAACTCTATTAGGAATTCAACTTCATCATCATCATCCAAGAAGACTCATTAGCCAAATTACCGACCCTGCAAGAAAGAAGACCTGTATCACACTTCAGATAGGAAAACCCAAGAAAGATTCGGGCTATAAGCGGTTTACGCCATGATAGGGAAATTCCATTGTTAGATAACATGGGTGGACATCGTCATTAGATCAATTTGACTCGCAATATTAAGATCGACTCGGCTGAATCAAGCTCGACCCTGGTAGAGGCACAATAACTGTTAAAGATTATGTATATTACGATCTCTCATTTAAAATATATCGCCCCAATGAACCTCATAAATATAAAAACACCAGTCCCCGCAGAAGACTAAGAGATAGTAGCCAGATAGAAGTTGGGATGAAGGTGGTCAAAGATGAATAATTCGACACGTATAGAAAAGGGATAAAAAAACTTACCACGGGCAGGTCCCTACCATAGAGTTTAGTGTAAGCCCACCATAATAGGGTAACTTGAGAAGACGATAAAGACCAGACATTTCCTAAAGCATCTCGCCCCGGTGAACCTATTGCTTAAGGGTTGTGTACATTCTGTTTAAAATTAATGGACAGGGGTAATTATTAAGCCTTAAATTAATAATATCAGGCGTGATTAAGACTTTTCACGCCTAAGCATTTTTTTCCCTGGGGGCCTCACTCTTGGGGTGCTGCATACATATTCGTTAACTTGGGTCAGATCTATACTCAGGCTTAGGAGAGTCCTCTGGTCTCATAGACAAAGCAATTAAATTGTACTAATAGCCAAAATAGGCCGGTCTCGGATAATGGGTCAGAGAACTTAACACCCTATTATTATGTTATGCTAGGCAATGGAATGTATACCATAAATTGTTAGAACAAGATTTGGTTCTACATTCAATCTTTAAGTTTTGATGATAACAATACATATATTTGTATGGAACAATTTTTTACTTTAATAGTTTCTTAAGTGTGCAGATTAAATATTTTGGTTGATAAGGATTGTTGTCCAGATAATCATCAGAATCAGCGTCATCACACATTAGAAGAACTATTCATCTCAATTCTAAAGTGACATAAGTAGTTCTGAAGAATGTTGAATGACTCATCACAAAAAGAATTACAAATGTTCTGAATCTAAGTGACTACTCAAGAACATATTTCAGTTCAGATACGCTTCTTGCTTCCAATTCAGAAATCATAATGCGTCGTTCAGATAGGTTGTTGCTTTCGACTCTAAAGACCTCTTTCCGTTCAGATAGGTTGTTGCTTTCGACTCTAAAGACCTCTTTCTGAATCTGAAGAATTTTTTCTCATGGAATACCTGCGTACTTGATCTCTTCACTGCTTTCTCTACTTTAGATTAGAAGTACATCTATAATGAAGAATGATCAGAAACTTGCAAAAGAATCAACATGGTACAACAATACATCACTTTTTCCATTATTGAAGACGTACTATATGATTGCGTCTTTTGTGTGCTCATTGTTCCCCAAGAATTTTTGGAGTCTTTGCATCAAGGAAAGTGTCATCTTGTCCTCTCTCAACGACCATCTTTTCATGGGACTATATATATGAGACACTCTCATTTGAAGAAGTTGTCGATCAGCAACGCTACTCAAGCAATATTTTCAAATTCAGCAAATAAACTTCAAAGAGAAAAAGAGAGAAAGAAAGATCTTAGAGAGACTGCATTAAACACTCCATTGTGAGAAATCTAGTTTCTAAGAATCTGTAAAAACACAAGAGTTGTTACTCGTAGATTGTGTTAACAACTAAAATGTTTATGTTTCAATTTGCTTTTTAGAAGCAATATCTTGTAAACATTTCCATTTGTAAATCTGTTGAGATTTGTATTCCTCAAGTGACTAGGTTGTTAGTCTATATACTTGAAAGGGCTAAGGTGTCTTTCTAAACTCTTAGAGGTTGTTTGTAATTTTTCAAGATTAGTTGATTAAGTCTTTATCTAAGGCAAAATCACCATGGTAGGTGGACAGGATTAGTCTTTTCTAAGGTGAGCCAGGATACCCGAAAGTATTCTTTTTTCTTTCTCCTTTGAAATATCTCACTGACTACTTGAAACCTTTTTCAAAAGAATCAAAGTTTTTAGAAAACAAAATTCAACCCCCGTTTCTTATTTTTTTCTCAACCTTCATAAATAACCATGAATATTCATTATGGTGTGATGACGATCAAAATCTTTTTCTTGGGTCAGGTAACTGAAAGCAATTAGAAAAAGGAGGTTCAAGGGATGAAGGAAGATGACTCAATTCTTATACAAAAACAACCCAATGGGTGTGTATATATATATATATATATATATATATATATATATATATATATATATATAGGAAAATACTTAGATGGACACAGCCATACCACCTGGATTTACACACAACCAATCATATCCTTAATATATTAAAACAAAATACGGATTTAGGCGCCAAATTTTGAATAAAATCCTGCCTAAACAGTTTTTAATCATATTATTTTCTTTTCTCTTTCCAAAGAATGTTATTTAATATATTATTTAATATTTAATATTAATTAATCCAACTCATTACTCCACCATTAATTTCTATTAATAATTTGTCCCGTTCATCGCACGGGTTGAAAGTACTAGTCCCTAATCAAAGTAAAAAAAACCTGCACAATTAATATTGGTAACATCTTACTCTGAAAATACCTTTAATGTCTAGGTAGTTGTTTTATTCCATAGATAACAGAGTAGTCAATGCTCTTTTATATATGCTATGGAACTATGTGTTCCACATTTTAAGTACTTGTGGATTAGTAATATGTTGATTGGATTCAAATATGCATCCTTAATATATTAAAACAAAATACAGATTTAGGCGCCAAATTTTGAATAAAATCCCGCCTAAACAGTTTTTAATCATATTATTTTCTTTTCTCTTTCCAAAGAATGTTATTTAATATATTATTTAATATTTAATATTAATTAATCCAACTCATTACTCCACCATTAATTTCTATTAATAATTTGTCCCGTGCATCGCACGGGTTGAAAGTACTAGTTTTTTTATTAATTAAATAATAAAACTAAAATTATCTCTCTCCTCCATTATCACAATCACCCTCCATGTTGGCAATTAAAAACGAAATTAAATATTAAATAAATTTAAATTCTCTCTTTTCTTATTGGTTGTTCCTAAATATATGGATTTAGGGTCGTGTCCATGCAAGAATTGCTATATATATATATATATATATATATATATATATATATATATATATATATATATATATATAAGTTTTATGATATAAAAAAGAAAATAGACAGTTATTCTATAATCATATTAGAGCAAGAAAAACGTTAATAATATTATGTACAATATACATTTTTTTTATCCGCTTTCTCCATTTTGGAATGAGATGTGAGGATATGAAAACCTGAACAACATTCCATTTTTCTCATAAACTTTATGAAAAATAAAGTTATCATACTCATTTGGGTTATCACAATGAAAATATTTAATATTTTTTAAATTGTATTTCAATGTGATTAAGAAATTAGAGAAAAATCACTACAAGAAAATGTCAGATTAGCTACCGTAATTTAGCTACCAACTATATGTGCGGTTAATATCAGGTTATGATAGATTGATGGTGAATTTCAACTACAAATAATATTTTTTCAAGTTGTTATATTATATTATTATTTCTCTATGTTAAATATATAACATTAAAAAAAGACTCGTGCCTTCAATTGAGATACACTTGTTTTCTCTCTCTTAATTTTGAGAAACACGTATACTTTCTCTCTCCAAGTATTATGAAACTCGTATCACTCTCTACTCGAAACGAAAGCTCTCTCTTTGAGTCGCTCTCGTCGAAAACTCAGAACGAATTCGAAAACCCTATCTCTCTCGATCTCATCATCGATCTCCACATTCACTCCTCTCGCTGAGCTCCATAGTCTCCATCAAAACGTCCCTGATCTACACCGCTTTTAATCTTCATTATATTTGGCTTTGAACTTTCATAGATCTTTGATTTTCATCTCTTGCGATTGTCTATTATTAGGTATCGTAAAATCACAAGTAAATTTTGATTTTTTCTTCGTATTGGACTTTATTGCTAGTCTAAACTTCTAATTTCCTCTCTGATGTTCTGTATTACTTTCCTATCCTTTGAATGAATTTGAATGTTAGGTTAAAGTTTAGCACTGTCCTTTCAATGTCAATGCATTACTTTCTTATCGATTCTGTCTATGCCTTGATCAATCTTTCTATGCATTGCTTCAGACAATTATTCTGGAAGAAGAAATAATTAACTATTGTAAGTTGCAATAATTAATACTAATAGTTATCATGTTGATTCAATCTAATATCATGCATTTTCGGTGTGATTGCAGTATGAAGGTGGGTAAGACATCATCTTTTTGAAATGTAAGATTAGATGATGGTAGAGCTTTTGCTGAGCTTGATTTTGAGGTAAAGAATTATTCTTCCTGCATTTATGCCTGCATTTCTGAAATTCTTTTGCTGACTTAGGTTTTGAATGCATATATTGGTGATTACTTTGATGTGTCTACTCTGTGAATTATGTTTGTGAAACATTATAGTGTTTTGGGCTACCTATGTGTAAAGGTCTCAAACACTTGGCCTATCTTGAAGTTAAATACTTTGTGGAATGTTTAGTTGTTTATGTTGTGTGAACTTAAAATGGTCCAGTTTATTTGGTTGTGAAAATGATAGATTGACAATAGGTCAACATGAACACCAATTTATGACCTACTATTTGAGATAGCATAAAAGAATATTTGAAGAAAAGAGGTTACCTATAAATTTCTATTATTATCAAAGTCTCTTCCTTGTATCTTTGTGCACTTGAGCAACTAAGCCAAACTGCAAAAGTAGATGGATAATTTTTTAGAGAGACATAGGCTATGCTGATTTATATTTCAATACTGTTGGAGAGTAGATTGATTCCTAAGTAATCTGCACCTAATGACTTTTTCAAAATTTACGTTCAACAGTTGGTATTCTTATGCATGTTTGTTAGAGTAACGATTAACGAAATGAGTTATTCGCTATGCTTTATCCCTGTGTATCTTGAAGGTCGAGAGCAGGAAATGTGATTTTTAACTTTAGGGAATTTTACAACTTGCTTGGAAAGACTGGAGGTACATTATATTATTATCATCCATCTAATTTTTATTCACAATGTTCAACAATGCATCTTAGTCTTACTAGTGCCTTCCTATGATGAGCTTTTTTTGAAAGCAATCAAATTAGTAAACATTTTTCCAGAGATGCTTATGGCTGATAGTTTTCGAGTGCAGTATTGTATATCTACCTTTAATTTGTATTTTATAAATGTTACTCTCTTAAGCTATCATTTTTATTTCTCTTTTATATATTTTTTAGTGTTCTGTCATGTTATTCTCTCTTGTGATAGTTTCTTTCATATAAAATATGACTTTGACAGTGCTGATACATTTCCCATCTCCTTCCAAATATAGTGACTGAGGACTTTACTTGTCCATTTTGCTTAATGCAGTGTCCGAGCTCTAAGGTATATGTTGTGGTTTTTACTATAGTAATTGCTTGTTTGACTCATGATTTAATAATTAGAGAGGTTGTTGCCCTTTTTGCTTTGTTAGAAGTTAAGAGAAAAATTTGAAAACTATTTTTCATGGAAAAGCATTGGATTTCAGTAGTTTATATACTCATTCTCTTTATTTAGCAGACGAGTCTATGTAGTTTGTGATTGGTTTTACAGTGTTGATAATTCATTTTTAATAAATTGGTTTTGTAATTTTGTTGTTAGCTAAAATCTCAAGAAAGCACAAGAATTTTATTTCATATACGACTTCATATTATCAATAAATTGTTTAGAAGATGTAAATTGCTTTATGTATTATTGCATGTTAGAAATCATGTACATAGCCACAATGAGTTTGAGGAAATTACAATGGTACCATGATTTTGTTGGAGTTTCAAATAATGGTGTTTGTGGTATATTGCCGGAAACAAACGTAAGATCTAGTCCGGAACACTTCGGTTATAGAACATTATTGAGACGAAATCTCCATGTTCGGTTTAAAAGTAAATCCTTTCTTAGGTATGCCTAAATGAAGAAACATGTTTTATATTCATTCAGTGTAAGCTTTGTATTGATATCACTTTGTAAGATTTGTATGGTTATTGATTGATTTTTGTTTTGTGTTGCTACTACTATTTGTGTCACTTTTATAGTGTTAATTACTTATAGTGTAACTTATTATTCTATCTCACTATAGTTGTTTATTTTCTATTCTACATATATTTAATTTGTTCCCTAGCAATGAATTAATAATTGAGTGTGTCTTATTACATGTGAATTCTACTAAAGGAAAATGTTCTTTTATATACTGAAATTCACTTTTATTTTGTTAGTCTGTCACCCTCTTTCACATGCCCTGCATTCTTTCCTCATGGTTAGAAGGATACAGAACTATGGAAGAGCTTATGGAGATGATAACTTGGGCACAACTTGGAGTGCATAAAAATTGGTAACCTTCATACCTTTGATGAAACCAAGTTCAACTTCACTAAAGTTGGACAAGAAGAAATCCCGTTTCAGTTTGAGGCTAGCAGTGACGGGGATGCTTAATTCTTTCTCTTAGCACCAATTGATGTTGAGAGTTCTCCTAGTTTTGTTGCCATCAATGTATGATTATCGGATTTTATTTTCTTTCTAGGATCTTTTTGTCATTTAGGTCATTGTTGAGGACTTATTCATACCAACCTCTGACTCTGGTTTATTTTCTCTTTATATTGCAAGAGCATTTTTCTCAATTTTCACTAAGCATATTGTTTCAGTGATATGTAATATGTGGATTCTTTCATAAATCATATTTTCATGCACATCCCTAGATATAATAACAGGACTTGATAATGAAAAAAAACTAGACAGTTTTGACAAACTTTGGTCTCTTCATCATGGGTGTGGAGATATGAGAATGAAAGACAAGCAGTTCTACCTATTGGTAACACTCATTTTCTTCTTTTTTTTCTTTGCAAGTGGACCCAGGAATGTTAAGCATAATTGGAGCCAAGACAATAAATTATTTGAATCTTAGAGAGATGGTTGTACAGAGTACAATGTTTATCACATTATTACCAATTTTTCTTGTTTATTTTAATGCAATACTACTTGATGTTAGGTTTGTTTCTGAACCTCAAACCTGTTGATGACATTTTCTTCACTCCATACCTTCAGGTATCCTATGATATATGCTAGCATGAAAGGACTATCAACTACATGTTTCATATCAAATCGTGGACGACAGGTGAATCAAAGTAGTACATTAATGGGTTTCTACAGCATATAGTTACTCATACCTTTGAATTACACCCAATTATCTTCTCAAACTTTAAGGTCCCATATTTTCATAAACATGCTTAAATAACTTACAATTAACTCGTAATTAGTGAAACAAATGAGTATTTTTCAGGACTTTTTGTATGTAGTACTTTATTTATGCTTGCAGCTAAAGACTATTCCTAGCCTAGATGCAAAACTTTCTGATATATGTCTTGGGACTTCATCTGCAACATCTCAAGTATCAACTACCACCCTATGGCTTTAAGAATTGTGTTAAGGAATTCAATCTGTTGATAGGGCTCTCACCGCAGCTAGTCCGGTAAATTTCACAAAAACTTAAAAGTTAGAACTGTTAGAATTCTATCTCCAAAAAGTTTAGAGGAAGATATACTTTATTATAGCATTTTGTTGTTTTTTATTTCAATATAAATAGGAGTATTAGCAAATATAAAGAATTGTGAAACAAGACTGCATGAACTATCATAACATATATTTTAAATTTCATGTAAGTTAAGGTAATGTCATGAGTAAGACAAATATGGATTCTGTTTCTCTGTCAGAGGGAATAAAATAATATTGGACAGAGTGCTAAGTTACTTGATTAAATATGTTTGTTATGGACTCATACAGGTTGTATTTGCATCAAGTGAATATTTAGATGTTGTTCTAGAGGTCCTGAATCCATTGTTGCCTTGTCATTGGAAGGGTTAGGAAAAGTTGTCTAGCACAACCACTTCCTGTAAACATGCCATTAGTATATGATTGCAATATTTTTCTTGATTCAATAGGTTTTATACTTTACTTTTGTTTATTTTGATTTGTTTGTCATGTGCATATTCTTAATTGCTACAGTTTGGGTGGCATAAGGCCTGATGCGAGCATGTCGGGAGAGGAACAAATGTGGTGCCTGCTTTTATTACTTTTCTTACTTTTATTACTTATTTAACTGAAGTAAGTTTTGGTTAAAGTGAGATGTTTCTCTATTTTAAGTATTCTTCAATGATGATCTCAACTGCTAAGTACATAAGATTGAGAGCCTTAGGTTCCCCAACAATGCTTCTCTCTCTGGCCATGCATGGAATCTTTAGTAGGTTCAAAGACACAACAGCTCCTATACATGTTCTCTCTTTGGCCATGCAAGGAATCTTTAGAGGGTTCAAAGATACAACAACTCCTTTAAATGTCATATTTGTCATGAAATTGAAGCCAAATTAGATAATATGAGAAGATGATTCACGCTACTTTTGATTCTTTCCAAACTCTTCTGATCCACCAGCTAACAACTCAACATCAATCAATGCCTTCAAGTGGAGGGTCTCACGATACGAGAAAATTTATATCTGTTGAGGAGGTCTTTTAACCCGTAAGATGCTCAAGCTATAAATATTTTGTTGTTAGTTGTTTTGTTAAAAAAATTTCATTGTCAGACAGACTTAAATGTGAGTATTTGCAAGAGTGAGTTAATCGAATGTGAGAAGTTCTAATCTATTTTGGAAATTGGATTTGTGATGAAATAAGTTATGATTTTTGAAGTTGAAACAAAATATAATGTGATTTTGATGTATTTTAGTTTTGTTAATGATACTATAAAATTATTTTTGGTTATTTTAATGCTTAGTGGGCTAGTCATAAAACATAAGGATATATAAATATGAATCAGCAAAAATTTAGCTGTGTTCTCATTCTATTGATAAA
Source organism: Vicia villosa (assembly GCF_029867415.1). Lineage (NCBI taxonomy): Eukaryota > Viridiplantae > Streptophyta > Magnoliopsida > Fabales > Fabaceae > Vicia > Vicia villosa. The sequence continues at coordinate 125,190 of NW_026706212.1, read as the reverse complement.
ATATGTTTAAGCAAAAATTTAGCTGTGTTCTCACTCTATTGATAAAATATGTTTAAGCAACAATTTAATAATAATATTTTAAAATGTTGTCTTTTTAAACAGATGCTTATATACATATACAATTAGGACACCCTTACAAATTGTTTTCTACAAATAACTTCCATAATCTATCGTAATTAATTTTGGTTAGAATTAATTATAAAAAAAATTCAATTAGTATAACTAGTTCTAATTGATAATAATTATAAAAACAAATTAAATTTAGCTTGAGATTTACTTTGAGTATTTTGTAGTAATATTGTAGCTGAATAGTTGGGAAATATAAACTCCAAACAGGCGATTTGCTACCTTTTAAGGATGGTTTTGCTAGGAATACTTAAATATTAGTTTGAATTTTGCTAGGGAATTTCTCCCAAGATAATTAGCCGCTCATTCCATGCTACGGCAAATATTGTGGTTAATCCCCAACAAAACTCCAACTAACTGTATTTGCTAGAGATTTACTTCGAACTCGCTTCTATTTTTGCCGTAGCTAATTGCTGATTTTCTTGTAGTGAATGGAGTCAGCTTGAGATTTATTTAGTAGAGAAAGTCCACAAAAAATTCTTAAAATCATCCACGAGTAAAATGTCATAGCGATTACCATCGAAACTAAGATTTGGTCATGTCCAAAGATCACTATGCATAATATCAAAAGGAAATAAAGTAGATGACCAACACTCATAAAAAATTCGTTTTATTTGTTTTTCAAATTCATAAGACTAATAAAGAATTTTTTTTGAAATTTATTTCATAAATTTTTTTCGGTGAAAAGAATTGAAAAGATAAGCTATCAGATATCCTAAACGATTATTCCATAACTCAATGTATAAAATGTCAAAGGTGAAAAGTGTTTAGTTTTGATTGTATCGCCTTCTATCATCTGAGTTGTTACTTTTCATTAAAGGCTTCTCTGTCTGAAAATCCTTCAAAAAAAACTAAAATGATCAAATTCAACAAAAACATAGTAGTCAATGGTAAATTTTCTCACATAAACAAGATTTTTGATCAATTTAGTTGGATGCAAGATATTGTTTAAGGTTAACGAGTATTAAGAATTAGCTAATAATGCATTATTATTACAACCAATAACTAGAATATTATCACCATAAAAAATTATTGATTATATTGGAATAAGATGTAAGATAACCTTCATTTGGCGTCATGTGAGATGTGATGTGACCCTAGTGTCCATGCAGTACTATTAGTTAAGAGGAGTGTGCATATCGACATGAATATTCTCCGATGCATAGGATGATTGTCTTGCAACACGACATGCGCCTATTATGGTTTTGGTACAAGAATGTCATGTTGGCGATTGGTTGTAATTAGGTTTTTTTCAATTACCAATTGTAAGATATGGGTAAGAAGGAGTGGCACACTAGTGCCATTTAGCAGTCCAAGTAGGATAATTCCACTGATGTTGTAACTCCTAGAAGTGATTATATGCTCTTTGTTGGTGTGTTAGTAATATGATGATGCATTTGAAATTTTCTTTAACCCTTGAAAATTCTTTCTCTAGATAGAGGGCTATAAAAATTTTGCTAAGAGACGATTCTAAGCAAGATGCGTGGTACAATCACGCTCAGTAGATAAAGTGTCATAAATCATTTGCGAAACAATAACATATAGGTGTTTCCATAGGGGCTAGATTGGTTTCTTTGAGAGATGATGAAAAGGGTGTGGCATCTATCAGTGACAACATCTATTGTGTGGTCGATAACTACGTATGCTAAAACATGAATTTTGAATAGTTCGAATAAAGTATTTTTATTGGATTTTTTTTTAATGTCAATAGCAATTTTGATGAAATTTTTGATATTGAAAACGGTGAGAACTTGATGAATAGAAGAAATGGTGGTTTTAGTATCATCCTTACTTTTCAAGATACTACTCTTCTTTGGTCAATCAGGTACACCATTTTTTTATTTATCATTTATTATATAGGCTTAATTGCAACTTTGGTCCCCCTATTTTGTATTTTTCGCGATTTTAGTCCCCTCATTTTTAAAACCACGATTTTGGTCCCCCTTTTGAGTTTTCTATTGAAAAAAAGACAGGAATAGGGACTAATTTTGCAAAAAAAAAGCAAAATAGGGGGCGAAAATTGCACTGAAAACTTAAAAAGGGGACTAAAATAGTGATTTTTAAAATAGAGGGATCAAAATCAAGAAAAAGACAAAATAGGGGGACTAAAATTGCAATTAAGCCTTATTATATAATATGTTGATATAATTAGAGTTTGATCTAATTTATTTCTATAAAATCGATATCAAAGTCAAACATAAGATTAATTGGATCTCCTAGAATCACTACAAAAAAGATGCTCTGCAGCGACGTGGATAGCACGTCGCAATATGCAACATCACGTGGCAACAAAAAAATAGCGACGTGGCCCAACACGTCGCAGAAGCTAAAGTGGCAACTATGTAGCGACGTGGAGACCACATCAGAAAGTAGCGACGTGACCCCAACGTCGCAATAGGATTACATAGAAAACAGCTCCCTGGACACACAGCAGGTGTGGCAGGTGTTGAAAAGTGTGTTTGTTGATCAATGTAGCGACGTGGTTTTCACTTCGCTACATTAAATGCTTTTTTTTTCAAAAAAATTTAATATGCAGGATGTATTTGGTTTTATATAATTAATTTATTTATTTATATAATAAAATTTATATATAATAAAATTTATATAATAAAATCTATAAAATAAAATTTATATAATAAAATCTATAAAATATAATTTATATAATAAAATTTATATAATAAAATTTTATAAAATAAATTCATATAATAAACTTTATATAATAAATTCAATTAAATAAAACTAAAAATTTAAAACTAATATTTTAATAAATTAAAATGTAGAATAAGTTACATAAATATAAATTAAAAACAAATAAAATACAAAATGTTTTTAAGAGGCATCATCATCCGGAAAATAATTATTCGGATTAAAATCATCACCCACTCCGTCATCCTCCGGCTCTTGAGGAGGAACATTACTGTAATTTCCACCTCCTTGCATAAACCGTCTCATCTGCTCCTCCATCTCAGCTTGCTTCTTCAGAATGCCCTCTATCTGCCGCGCATGCTGCTCCTCCATATCAGATTGCTTCTTCCGCATCATCTCCATTTGGGCCTCATTTTCGCGTCTCGCCAATTGCCTTATTAATTCAGTTTGTTCCTGTGTCAGATTTGGTTGACGCGATCCACCCTCTCCATCCTGAACTCTTTGAAATAGATTGCGGTCACCACGTCTATAGTTGGACGCCAAATTTCCAGCCCCAAAAAAGCAACCATTAGGCCCTTTTTCTTTTATAACCTCACACCAAATGTAGTGATCAACATCCGCGTTAAGCGGCTCTCCCTCTGCTGGCATGAATTGAGGATTATTTTCCAGAAAAATGGCAAGCCGTCTATCATATTCTTCCTGCACACATATTCAATAAAAAAAATTTAAGTTAAATACTTACATGCATATTTAATTATACTAAATAAATATGTACATACTATAAATTAAAATATATTAAAAAGTTGCCACGTGATTTTCACGCCACAACTTATGATTTGTCACGTGATTTTCACGTGGCAATTTATCAATTGCCACATGAAATTCACGTCACAAATTTTTTATTAATTTAAACAAAATAAACAACGTAAATTTCACTTACAAGATACATCCTTGTGCGCTCGTCGACAAAACCTCCCGATCTCCTTGTTCGGGTCCTCGAAATCAGCTCAGGCATCAATGGTCTTCTCCCCAACTCCTTAGCCTAAATAATATAATAAAAATAATTAGTAAAATATATTAAGAATAAAGATGTAACTTAAAAATTTTAAAATTTTTACCAATCGTCGGGCATGCTCGGCGGTGCTAATACTTCCAACTATGTTGACACAACCGCCCTTTTCAGATGCCCTCATCTTCTTAAAAGTTTCTGATTTAGCCCGGAATTCTGGAGCCCTCCAATATGTAACAAGCTCCTGAAAAACCTCCTCGCCTATCCAGCTAGGACGGATGCCATGAAGCTCATAATTCTCCCTTACTCGCCGCAGCATATCAGACATTCTTTTAGAGCATATGGTATTGAAAACTTTCTGAACCATTTTTTCACTCAATGGATCCCACACACATTTCTCTTGCAATAATGTTTTGTATGACATTAAAATAACATGTTAAGTAATTATAATGAGAATTTCATCTAAATAACCATAACTAAAAAAATAAATTAAATGCACAACTTAAATAAATAACAATACCTTGTGAGATATTGGATCGAACTCTAGTATGGCCTAAGGGTAGCTTCTTGGTTCGACAGGGTTAAGCATGAAGTCGAAGGTTGTTCACATGCTTGTGTCGAAGATGCTAGGGTTGTTAGCATGTTAAATTAGGTTTTAGTGTTTAAACCCTAATTTGTTAAGTTAGCTTGTTTATTAAGTTGACTTGTGTAATGGGCCTTGTGGAAAAATCCCATTAGTTAGTATGTTAGGTTTTATTATAAATAGCATACTAGTCTCTCATCATTGCTAAGCTGCAAATCCTAATTTAGGGTGAGAGAGGTTATTTGTTATTCTTGTAAACTTGTAATCTTGTTTTAAGAGAAAGTAAAAGAATAGCAGTTATAACCAATTCTTGTGTTCTTCCTATCTTCCCTAATTCCTATTATACTTTGTTCTTGACATCGTTTTTCACAACAAATTGATGCGGTGAGCATGGACAAGATGCCTTCAACAAAGTATGAGATTGAAAAGTTCACCGGAGTGAATGATTTCGGTCTGTGGCGCTTGAAGATGAAAGCCCTACTGGTTCAGCAGGGTTGTTTGGAAGCGTTGAAGGGAGAGGCAGCCATGAATGCTGCATTAACGGCAGCGGAGAAGACAACTATAATCGAGAAAGCACACAGCGCAATTCTGTTGAGCCTTGGTGATAAGGTTCTACGACAGGTATCAAAGGAGACGACGACATCAGGGTTATGGGCGAAACTTGAAAGTTTGTATATGACCAAATCGCTGGTAAATTGACTCTACTTGAAGCAGGCTTTGTATTCATTCAAGATGGTTGAAGACAAAGTGTTGGCTGAGCAGTTGGATATGTTCAACAAGCTGATTCTTGATCTTGAAAATATTGATGTGAAGATCGATGATGAAGATCAAGCGCTGTTACTATTGTGTTCTTTGCCTCGATCACATGCTCACTTCAAAGAAACTCTCTTGTATGGAAGGGAGTCCCTGACGTTTGAAGAAGTTCAGTCAGCCTTGTAGTCTAAGGACTTGAATGAACGAAAGGAGCATAAACCTTCGACTGTTGGCGAAGGTTTGGCCGTTAAAGGAAAACTCTTACGAAAGGATGGTAAGTTTGAAAAGAAGAAAGGCAAAAGCCAGTCGAAGTCTTACAGTGGCGAAGCATCTGGCATTCGATGCTACCATTGTAAGAAGGAGGGCCACACAAGAAAGGTGTGCCCTGAACGCCTGAAATATCATGGAGGTAAGGATAATGGCAACGCTGCCATTGTTCAAGATGATTTTGAATCATCTGATATTCTTGTGGTTTCAAGTAGTGACTCTAAGAAGGAGTGGATTATGGATTCAGGTTGCACTTGGCACATGACTCCAAACAAAGACGTGTTCGAGGAATTATGTGATCAAGATGGTGGATCAGTATTGTTGGGAAACAACAAGGCTTGCAAGATTGCAGGTGTTGGATCTGTGAGATTCAAGCTCCATGATGAGTCAATAAGGTTGTTGACTGAAGTAAGGTATGTTCCTGATTTGAAGAGAAATCTGCTTTCTCTTTGTGAATTCGACAAGAAAGGATATGTTTTCCAAGGAGAGAAAAGTATCCTAAGAGTCATGAAGGGTTCGAAGGAAGTCTTGAGAAGCGTGAAGAAACAAGGCTTGTATAACCTTAAGGCTGAAGTTGTAAGTGGTTCGACAAATGTTGCATCCACGAAACCTTTGTCGAAAACAGAAATCTGGCACATGAGATTGGGCCATGTCAGTGAAAGGGGTCTGGTCGAATTAGTGAAACAAAATCTGCTTGGTGAAGACAAAGTCGAAAAGCTGAAGTTTTGTGAACCCTGTGTACTTGGAAAATCTTGCAGAGTGAAGTTCAACAAAGGCAAACAAAGAACACATGGATCCCTTGATTACATCCATGCTGATCTTTGGGGGCCTGCAAGGTGTCCATCACATTCAGGAGCAAGGTATTTTCTATCCATAGTAGATGATTATTCCAGAAAATTATGGGTATTCATCCGGAAGACTAAGGATGAAACTTTTGAGAATTTCAAAAGTTGGAAGACTCTGGTTGAAAATCAGACTGGCAGAAAGGTCAAGAGGTTGAGAACCGACAATGGCCTTGAATTTTGCAATGAGGCATTCGACAGTTTTTGTACTGCCTCTGGTATTGCAAGGCATAGAACTACTGCAGGTACTCCACAGCAAAATGGTTTGACTGAAAGGTTTAATCGAACTATTTTGGAGAGAGTCAGATGCATGTTGACTAGTGCGGGGTTAACGAAGGTGTTCTGGGCTGAGGCTATTTTGACAGCAACATATCTAATAAACAGATGTCCTTCGACAGCGTTAGATATGAAGACACCTGAAGAAGTTTGGTCGGGACATCCACCAGATCTCGACAAATTGAGAGTATTTGGCTGCGTAGCCTATGCTCACATTAGGCAAGACAAGGTCGAACCTAGAGCTCTGAAATGCATGTTCATGGGATACCCAGAAGGAGTCAAAGCTTATAGGCTATGGTGCCTAGAGCCAGGTCACAGGAGGTGTATCACCAGTCGAGATGTAGTTTTCAATGAAGCTGAAATGGCTTTTAAGAAAACTGATGATGTTGGTCGAAGTACAGAAACATCTGACGAAGAGCTGGAACAGGTAGAGATTCCTGTTGAGGTGGAGCATGTTGATGCTGAATTGCATATCCCTGATGAAGTCGAAGAAGAAGCAGAAGATACTGAGGAAGTTGAGGAAATTGACGATGACTACCTATTGTCGAGAGATAGGTCGAGAAGAGTCATCAAGGCACCTCAGAGACTTGGGTATGCAGATCTTATAGCTTATGCCTTAATCTCTGCAAGTAAGGTTCTAGACGAAGAACTTAGAGACTACAAGGAAGTTATGAGGAGTCGAAATAAGACTGAATGGCTGAAAGCCATGGATGATGAGATGAAATCTCTTCATGATAATCATACTTGGGAACTGCTCAAGAAACCTTCTAGGGCAAGGTTAGTCAGCAGTAAATGGATTTTCAAAGTTAAGGAAGGAATTGAAGGAGTGACGTCGAAAAGATACAAGGCAAGGTTAGTTGCAAGGGGTTTCACTCAGAAAGAAGGTGTCGACTTCAATGATGTGTTTTCTCCTATTGTGAAGCATAGGTCCATTCGAATGTTGCTTGCCATGGTGGCACAATTCGATCTTGAACTGGAACAGATGGATGTGAAAACTGCGTTCTTGTATGGTGATCTAGATGAAACGATCCTGATGAGGCAACCTGAAGGGTATGTCGAAAAGGGGAAGGAAGATTATGTGTGCAAGTTAAAGAGATATTTGTATGGGCTGAAACAATCTCCTCGACAGTGGAATAGGAGATTCGACAAGTTCATGGCACGCATAAGTTTCATTAGAAGTCAGTTCGACCACTGCGTTTACTTCAGATTTCGACCTGGTAATTCATTTGTTATTTTGTTGCTTTATGTGGATGATATTCTCATAGCAAGCAACAATGTTGAAGATGTGACGAGGGTGAAGGCTGAACTCAATAAGGAGTTCGATATGAAGGATCTGGGAGCTGCTTCCAGGATTCTTGGAATTGACATTCGAAGAGATAGAAAGAAGTCAAAGTTATGCTTATCTCAAGAGGCATATCTACGGAAGATTCTCGAAAAGTTTGGTATGTCGAATTCGAAGCCAGTTGTGACTCCAACAAACCCTCAATTTAAGCTGAGTATTGATCAGTGTCCCAGTACTGATGTCGAAAGAGCCTATATGAATAGCATCCCATATGCTAATATAGTTGGTTCTTTGATGTATGTTATGGTCTGTACTAGACCCGACATAGCATATGCAGTAAGTCTTGTAAGCAGGTACATGGTAAATCCTGGAAAGGCTCACTGGCAAGCATTGAAGTGGATTTTAAGGTACATAAATGGGTCTCTGAAAAGAGTCCTAATTTATGGTGGAGCCTTGGGTGAAGATGGTAAAGCAGCAATTGGAGGATATGTCGACTCTGATTATGCAGGTTGTATGGATTCCAGGAAATCTATTTCTGGATATGTTTTCACTATGTTTGGCATAGAAATTAGTTGGAAATCAACACTTCAGAAGGTTGTTGCTCTATCAACCACTGAAGCGGAGTATATTGCATTAACTGAAGCTGTGAAAGAAGCATTGTGGCTTGAAGGTGAAACACCCTTCTAAACCCCGCGGAAATTAATAAAATAATTCAGAGTAAAACATGAAAACAAGGGTGCCACAATTCAATTTAAAACAATTTATCATAAATCAATTGTCATGCTTCACTTAGGAACGAATCATCAATTTAACAAAATCATGTTTTTACACAACGGAATATTCATCATACGGATAAGCATAACATCATCTATGCAATATCCCATAAAATTAATACAATAACAACACAATAGAGTAACATCATAGACTCTAAGCTAGCGTTCCCCAGTGTTACAATATCAGAGCATGACACTGACGCTATACTTAAACAAACTGGCCTATGAGCTATCCTCACCAAAGCCAAAAGCCGTTACTCGCCAATCTGAAAATGTCAACATTAAGGGTGAGTCTCATTCAAATTAACAAATGTTATTGAATCATAAATAATAACACATCATAGTTACATCATTCACCCAATTGTTTCATAAACAGACATTCAGACAAGTTTCATCATCACAAAATAATCAACCAACACATCACCAATATTTATAACACTGGAATACATTCAATCATGTTATAAAAATATGCATATGTATAAACTAACACTATGCAGGTGGTACCAACATCATCAAATGGGAATAACCTATGACCGATCCAACATCATCAAGATATGGCCCTGCCAGCACAGATTCCACACAATGGGAATCATGCCCTTTACTGATCCAACACATCATCATGGATACAACATCATCAATGAATATGAATGAATGCAAACATACATGAACATACTTATACCATCGTCAAGTCTATGAGTAACATCATCAAATACTCATTTCATCATCATCATCATCAAAGTATGTTTATATACATTAGCATCATTCAAATATAATCAATCATCATCATCATTAAAAATATACATGTATCCACATCAATCATCATCATTAATAAGGAAGAACATACATATATCCACATCATTCTAAAACAAAGCAATCATCATCATGTAATTTCAACAAATCATCACATCATAATATTTTTCAAAACAACATCTTATATTGTCACATTTCATCATATATGTCAACAATACGTCATCCATCCAACAGACAAGATATTCAAATCATACTCACATCATCACAAAACTATCCCATAGGGTTCATCATACCAACAAACAAATCATCATAGGAATCGTGTTTTAAACATAGCTTGTATCGTTACATCTCATCATATATGTCCACACCACAACATTCATCAAAACAAGCAAAATTGTGATTTTAAAAATAATCTCGAGCTACTGCTCATTTCATCATCCTAACATTAAAGAACACTTCATAAAATTCATCCTGCTCGAAACGGCACTTAAAACAGGCCAACGGTTCAAAAGATACACATCTTTAAACTTTTCAAAATTTACTAGCAGCACGCGGCGCCACACATTGTTCGCGACGCGCTGCTAGGAAACGACGCCTTCACGGCGCCAACAAGGGACGCGGCGCGAACCGAGTGAAATAATTCTCCTCAAGCTTTCTGCCAAGCAGTTCGCGGCGCCAACACATGGACGCGGCGCGAACTGGCGATTTCACAGATTCTCCATCGCAAAATGACGGCATACGAACCTGAATCCCAAATTCCTCAACCTCGACCAAATCGATTCAAGTTGATCAAACACCACAAAACAGTCACACAACATATATCATACACACATATAACATATATTATGCATCATCAAACATCATACAACACCAAATTCATGGAAATTCATCAAAACAGATAATTATCAACAAACATCCCCAAAATCCCAACTCTATCATACGAATCAATTGACATGCAATAATATATCTATATCAGTCCTATTATCCATAACCTGATAATAGATGTTAATCGGAAGAGTCCCCCCTTACCTTAGCCAAGAATCTGGACTTTTCCCCTTCTTCTCCATCAAACCCGTAAGCTCTTTTCCTCAAATTCAGCAAGAATCTCCCATCTTCAAACTCGCTTATCTCCCTCATCGAGAACCTCCCTGACACGAATTAATATATCAAATCGAAGGAAATTTCGTGTAGAATCCGAATCTTCAAGAATTACCTGATTTGGAGTTACGAGCAGAGAGTTATGACCCATTTTGTGAGGGCTGCACCATGAATATGAAAATCTCTTTTCTCCATGAGCTCTCTCCTTCTTCCTCTTAGGTTTTCTTCTTCTAATTTCCAATTTCTTTCTTTTTTTCTTATTTTATGAAAATAAAGCAAAATAGCTTTAGTAATAGGGCCTACCAATCGCACCCCCTCCATTACTAACCACAACTTGGCCCAATAGCTTATTTTACACAATTTCCAACTTAAGTCCAATTAAAATACCAATAATCCAAGAAATTAATTTAAACTCCCATTAAATTAACAAATGTAAAATATGGGGTGTTACAGAAGGTTTTGCGAAGGAGCTGAAACTTCAAGGTCGAGGTATCACTGTTAAATGTGATAGTCAAAGTGCAATACACCTGTCGAAGAATTCAGCCTATCATGAGCGAACTAAGCACATTGATGTGAGGCTGCATTTCGTTAGAGGAGTAATCGAGCGTGGAGAAGTCCAAGTGCTGAAGGTTTCAACTGAAGACAATGCTGCTGATATGATCACCAAGACATTACCGAGTTGTAAGTTTTTCCACTGTATGCAGTTGCTAAAGCTGCATGAAGAAAGCTAGTTTGTTCTCTTGATGTTGTAGAGTTAGATCCAAGGTGGAGATTTGTGAGATATTGGATCGAACTCTAGTATGGCCTAAGGGTAGCTTCTTGGTTCGACAGGTTTAAGCATGAAGTCGAAGGTTGTTCACATGCTTGTGTCGAAGATGCTAGGGTTGTTAGCATGTTAAATTAGGTTTTAGTGTTTAAACCCTAATTTGTTAAGTTAGCTTGTTTATTAAGTTGGCTTGTGTAATGGGCCTTGTGGAAAAAGCCCATTAGTTAGTATGTTAGGTTTTATTATAAATAGCATACTAGTCTCTCATCATTGCTAAGCTGCAAATCCTAATTTAGGGTGAGAGAGGTTATTTGTTATTCTTGTAAACTTGTAATCTTGTTTTAAGAGAAAGTAAAAGAATAGCAGTTATAACCAATTCTTGTGTTCTTCCTATCTTCCCTAATTCCTATTATACTTTGTTCTTGACATCGTTTTTCACAACATACCTTAAACATTCTAAACCATTCATCTTTATTTTCGACGTCCCCATAGCTCTTAAAAGCTGATTTATACATCTGCTGAATTATATTGTTAACAATCCTAGCAGCAGTCCGACTCGGCGTAAAACTGAAACAAAAAATGAAAATGTTAGATATAAATTTATACAAAAAATGAAAATGTATACATACTATAAAAGTTTTTAAATAGGAAACTTACTTGCTTCCTTCGGGCTGAATCCAAAATCTACCGTCAACGACATGAATCTCATCGGGATCATCCCTCCCACGAAGATCAGCTCCATCTATCTCATCAACTGCGTCATCAACCTCACGGGCTGGTACATGTGTGGGATGTGGGGTGCGTGAGCCTCCAACCTGTGTGGGGCGTGGACTAGGATATCGTCCAGCCTGTGTCGGACGTGGACGGGGAGATCGTCCAGCCTGTGTGGGGCGTGGACTAGGAGATCGTCCAGCCTGTGTCGGACGTGTACTGCTGGATCCTCCCGTCTGCTGGAAGGATGAAGTCATCTGCATGGGATATGAAAAACCAGATCCTCCAGTCTGCTGGAAGGATGAAGGCATGCCAGTATGGGCGAATGGAAAGCTGGGCGGGGGCACACCAGTATGTGTGAATGGAAAGCTAGGTCCTCCCGCCTGCTGGAAGGACGAGGGCACACCAGGATGCTAGAAGGATGGCGGTACCACTGAGTACTGGAAAGATGCAGGTACCCCATACGGGAACGTGTGGGAGGAGATTAATGGGGTAAAAGCCTGAGTACTGGCTAAAGACATAGGATCAACACTCTGAGGGCGGGGACACACGGCCATGTGAGGCGCGTCACATACTACTTTCCTCGGACGTTGGGACTTCTTACCACTATCTTTACTCTTAGGTGGCATTTTACCTATTTTATTATTCATTAATAAATAAATAGATATTCATTAACACATAAATATATATTTAATAGATATCCATTAACACAAATAGATATTCATTAACACATAAATAGATATTCATTAACACATAAATAGATATTTAATAGATATTACATTCAATGTTTAGTTATTCTTCATCGTCGCTATCCACGTCATTCTCTTCATCATTCTCTTCGTCGTTCTCTTCGTCATTCTCTTCATTATTATCATCGGAAGCAAACTCTTCATCATTCTCTTCGTCATTCTCTTCATTGTTGTCATCGGATTCAAACTCTTCATCATTCTCTTCATCCACATTATTTTCAACCAACAATATAGATGCATCAACTTGATGTCCCTCAATAGTTGTATCAGACAAACTTGTAATGTCTTCAGCTGCAACCACTTCATTAATTTGATCAACATCATCAACTTGATAGGCAACATCTTCTACTTGATCGCCATTTTCAATATGACCTTGCGGTTTTGTTTTTATTACAACACACCATCCTCTTTTACGTGTCACAAATGAAGGATAAGGTACATAATAAACTTGCCTAACAATATTTGACATTATGAAAGGGTCATACTCTTTATATTTCCGGATTCCGTATGGTTCTAGGAGTTAACGTCAAGTGATTGAAATAATGATTGCAAAAATGTGATGTTTCTCGATGCAGGTAATGTGCACATATAGAACCTTCAACTCTTGCTTTATTCTTCACTAATCGCTTTGAATCACCCATGAACCTTTCAAACGGATACATCCACCTATATTGAACTGGTCCACCAAGAAAAGCTTCATATGCAAGATGCACAGGTAAATGTTCCATGGAGTCAAAGAAACCAGGCGGAAATACTTGTTCCAACTTACAAAGAATGATTGCAATGTTTTGGTCCAACTTCATGATGTCTTCCATTTTTAAAGCTGACGCACAAATATCTCTAAAAAACTGACTAATTTCAGTTAGTGGATCAAGAACATGTTTGGGTAGCGAGCCAAATGCAATTGGTAACAATTGTTCCATAAAAATGTGACAATCGTGACTTTTCATTCCATGCAACTTCCCATAGTTAGGGTCAGCACACCTTGATAAATTCGATGAATACCCATCAGGCATTCTCAAATCTTTTAGCCATCGACAAACAGCTTTAGCTTCTTGGGAAGTCAGAGTGAAACAAGCCTTGGGTTTTAATAACTATCCATTCGGTAGAGGCTTCAACTCCAACTCTCTTCTATTACACCATTTTTTCATGTCTTGTCTGGCCTTCTCATTATCTTTTGTTTTGCCTTTCACATCCATCACTGTGTTAAATACATTATCAAAAAAATTCTTCTCAATATGCATAACATCTAGATTATGGTGCAACAAGTTATCTTTCCAATACGGGAGGTCCCAAAATATACTTCTTTTTGTCCAATTGTGCGTGACTCCGTATCCTTCAATTCGGCATGCTTTGCCAGTATCTGTAAATTTCGGTAGCTCACTAACTTGTTCCCATATAGCCCATGGTGGCAATCGAGGCGGAGGCGAATCTTTCACTCGTACATCTTTTTTAAAGTTTGTCATGTTTCTTCTATAGGAGTGATTTCGTGGTAGGAATCTGCGGTGACAGTCAAACCACGAGCTTTTCCCACCTTTATCCAACGTGAACCCTTTGTTGTTTCCCATGCAATGCGGACAACCTATTTTGCCATGCGTACCCCAACCAGACAACATGCCATATGCTGGAAAGTCATTGATGGTCCACATCAAGGAAGCTCGCATTGTAAAGTTTTCTTTACGTGATACATCATAAGTCCATTCTCCAATCCACAATCTCTTCAAATCATCAATTAAAGGTTGTAAATACACATCAATTCCTGCTTTTGGACTCGAAGGTCCTGGAATGACGCACGTCAAAAACATGTATGGTTTTGTCATGCACATCTCAGGAGGGAGGTTGTAAGGGGTTACAATAACTGGCCAACAAGAATACATACTTCCCGACGCTTGAACATAAGGAGTAAAACCATCTGAGCATAATCCAAGCCTAACATTTCTAGGTTCTGCGGAAAAATCAGGATGTATTCGATCAAAATGCTTCCATGCCTCGCCATCAGATGGATGCCGCATAGTGCCTGAACTTGTTTTATTTGTGTGATGCCATGTCATTTGACTTGCAGTGTGCATTGAAGCAAACATTCTTTTTAACCTTGGTATTATCGGAAGATAAAACATGGACTTTACCGCTACACGGTCTTGATTAGTGTTAACGGCTCTACTGGGAACTTTATATCTTGGACTCATACAAAACTTACATTCCTCCAACAACCCATCTTGAGTACCAAACTCATTGTCGTAAAACAACATACAACCATTAATGCAACAATCAATCTTTCTTACTCTTAAGCCCAACTTCGACACCAACTTCTTTGCTTCATAAAACGTTGTAGGCAAGTTGTCTTTCATTGCAGTTGAGTCCAACATCATTTTTACGAAGAATTCCAAACACTGATCAGGAACATTCCAATTTGACTTGGCGGCCAACAATCTCACACACATTGATAACTTTGATTCAGACGATCCATCAAACAACGGCGTATTCATCTCATTCAACAACTGATAAAATTTCTGCGCTTCCTCATTCGGCAACTCTTCCCCACCAAAATCTTCAGGTTCATCATAGGTCACGTTCACACCAAAAGCATCCTCAACCATGTCACAAATCAGATTAAAGTTTTCCTCATATTCCATAGGCGACCGACTACTTGAAGCATGAGAGTTGCTAGTCTCCGGTATGTTACTAGGCAGTTCTTCACCGTTAAACGTCCAAACCCAATAATTTGCAATGAAACCCCTTCTATCCAAATGAGATGTTATTACCTGTGGGTCACTAATTATTGATCTACATTCACATTTAAGACAGGGACACCTAACTCCTCATTCAACTCCATGGTTTGGTTTGTTTATTTCTCTATTTTAATATGTTTTTATATTTTATTTTATTTTTATTGTTATTTGATTTTCGTATTTAATTTTCAGCTTTAACAGTCTGCACGGAAACAATCATATCTGGAGTTCCAGGAGTCCGATTGAGGCGTTCTAATAATCGCCGGAAAGCTAAGAGAAAGAGCTACAATTCTTATGTTGGAGTCGAAGTCAGAATCGGACTGTAGAAGGGCCAGAATATTCGTTGAAGTTGCAGCACTAGTTTTAGTTAAGTTTCGGGTCAATTGGTTTTGGGCCTGGGTCGTATGTTTGACCCAGTTGGATTGTAAAACGGGTTGTGGTTTTGACTTAGGTTAGGCAGCCGCAGTTACTGTTCATACGGTCACTATTCACGAAATTCTTGAAGCTTGTACAAATTGATCCATGGCGAACTAATCACTTTTGGTTGATCTACCGAATTCAGGTTCCGAAACTATGAGATTATTATAAGTTTTGCAATGAAATTCCTTTTCCTTCAATAATATATTTTGTTTATCTTTTGCTTAATTTGATATTCGTAATATATGTTGTTTGGTTCGATTGAATTATGTTTTTCAACTTATCTGCGTGTTTATCGTATGCTTAATCGTTAACCCGCTTATCGCTTAACCGAATGCTTAATTCGGCAAACGGAAAACATAATTCGTATAATATTGTTACGCTTGTTGATTATATTGTAATCGAACGGGAAAGGAATCCGCTTAGGATAGTGAGATTTTAATAATCGATGATTGGTAGGAACTGAATCGGTAGATTGACTTGTTTCCGTAATCACTTATTTCAAAACAGCTTATTTTCAGAATCACTTATTTTAAGCACTTTTTCTGTAATTCGACCACCAAACCAACCCCCCCAATTTCGATTTCAGTTAGTAATAATTAAGAGTCCTTGAGAGACGATATTCGAGTTACCTTACCGTCGTACTACAGTTTTGCAGTTAACTCGTTTTTGACCCGCGCGCGACAGCGGATCAGTCACGTTCACACCAAAAGCATCCTCAACCATGTCACAAATCAGATTAAAGTTTTCCTCATATTCCATAGGCGACCGACTACTTGAAGCATGAGAGTTGCTAGTCTCCGATACGTTACTAGGCAGTTCTTCACCGTTAAACGTCCAAACCCAATAATTTGCAATGAAACCCCTTCTATCCAAATGAGATGTTATTACCTGTGGGTCACTAATTATTGATCTACATTCACATTTAAGACAGGGACACCTAACTCCTCCTTCGCTTCGACATAATTCCTGAGCAAACGCCCAACTGATAAACCCTTCAACTCCAACTATAAAATTGAGTTTAAGTCTCATTCTTCCTGAAAATATTCTATCGTACATCCAACTACGATAATACCGATAATATTCCATACTGCATATTTATACAATCATTGTCATTTTGAGTTAGTAATATTAATCAACTTAATATTATTCTTAGACGTATACTACACATGTTATATTGAATATATGTTAACCATAAAGTTATTATTTTATTAACTACACATTTTAAACTACACATACTGAAAATATTATTTAATAAAAATACTACTAATATTTTTAACTACACATGTTATATTAAAAATACTACTATTAAATATTTTTAACCACACATGTTATATTTTTAACTACACATGTTATATTAAAAATACTACAATTAAATATTTTTAACTACATATGTTATATTTTTAACTACACATGTTATATTTTTTTATTTTAAATATACATATATAATATATATTATACTTTTAATATATATTTTAATTTAAAAAAATGTATTTTCAATTTAATAACAATAACATATATTTCAATTTTAGAAATATACCATATAATCATATTATATTTTATTTTATTTTAAATATACCATATAACATATATTCTACTTTTAATATATATTTTAATTTTAAAAAAACGTATTTTTAATATAATAACAATAACATAACATATATTATTTTTCTATTTAACATATATTCTTTTTTAGTAATATTCAGTTTTTAAGATTAATATCATAAAATACATATATTTTATTTAAAAAATAAAAAACAGATTTTAAAAATAAAGCTAAACATTATTTATGATGCACGTGATTACTTATATTTTTTTATTTTAAATATACATATATAATATATATATTATACTTTTAATATATATTTTAATTTAAAAAAATATATTTTCAATTTAATAACAATAACATATACATATTTCAATTTTATAAATATAACATATAATCATATTATATTTTATTTTATTTTAAATATACATATATAATATATATTCTACTTTTAATATATATTTTAATATTAAAAAATGTATTTTTAATATAATATTAATAACATAACATATATTCTTTTTCTATTTAACATATATTCTTTTTTATTAATATTCAGTTTTTAAGATTAATATCATAAAATACATATATTTTATTTAGAAAATAAAAAACAGATTTTAAAAATAAATCTAAACTTTTTTCTATTAATTTTTAAAATTCTAAAATACATATATAATAGTTTTTCTAATAGTTTTTTTATACAATATTATTCTAAACATTTTTCTAACATAATAAATCTAAACATTTTTCTATTAATATTTAAACAACATTGGAAAATATATTACACCCTAAATTAATATCCTAATTAAATTTAAACAACAAAATAATATTTAATCTATAATTTCATTTTATAATAACCTAATTAAAAAATAACTTAATTAAAAAAATAACCTAAAAAAATGTTTAAAAACTTACCTCTTCTTCAATCTTCTCCTCCTTCTTCTTCCTTCACCTTCTTCTCCTCCTTCACCTTCTTCTTCCTTCAAATTAAATGGAAAAAAAAAATTAAACTATATATTGACAGCATAAAACACAGTATGAACACAAAATTATAAAATATTTTGAATACCTTGTAGTGCAATTGAATGAGATTGAAAGTTTGGGGATTTTGGGAGAGGAGAAAATTTGGGTTTGTAGGAAATGGGGGATTTTGGAGAGTTGCAGAGAAGAAGAACAAGAAAATGCGTATGAAATGGTAAAGGGGAAGAAGAAAAATGCGTGTATTAATTAACACATCAGCGACGTTAACATCACGTCGCAACTTTGCCACGTGGGTTACACGTCGCTACTCTCAAACGGTCATAACAATTATTACATACTCTGCCTCATCTGTACAAGTGGCAGAGTTATTTTCCCAAGTAAAAGGTTGCGACGTGGGGCTAACGTCGCTACAAAATTTTAAAAAAAAAAATTAAATCTCCCTCCAGCTACAACGTTAAAGTTTGTATTTTTTTATTTTTTACTTTGTAGTAGCGACGTGACTCACACGTCGCAACTGTTTAAAAAAAACCCTCTGACAAGTCTGATTATAACGTTGGATTGATTTTTTTATTATAAAAGTTTGTTGTGACGTGGGTAACACGTCGTAACCTGTGACGTGTAAAACACGCCGCTAATATATGTCGCAGGAGAACACATTTTTTGTAGTGTATCATATCATTACTATTTATATCCATATTTCATATGTCTAGTGTTAAACCTAAAAAATATGTTAAAAGTCTTATATGGAATAAGATATAATTTAGAGATATATTTATAAATGAAACAATTCTTTCTTTATAAATTCTACATTGGCTTGCTATATATTGTCATTCACATACACACAAAAAGCACCTCGCTTGTTTTGTTTGAATACTAATCGCAAGACTACATAAATACCGAAAGGCACATACCGCATTCTCATCCAAATATTGGCTCTTTATGTTAGGGGATATATTGCCACTTGCTTGATGCATTGTTGCGTCAATGTCATATCTACTAGTGTGTTTTTTGTTTTGTTGTCGGCAAAAAAGCTCCAATTTTGCTCTCAATTTCTAAATTTCGGACTTCAAGATAATTAACGATTGTATTCCTACTAGAAAGAACACATGCTCTAATAGTTTGTATGACTTGTGAAATTGGTAATCCTAACATTGTTAGAATTTAAAATCTTGTAATAGATTAAGGGTCCGTTTGATGCGCAGGATAAAAGACAGGATATGATAAGTTAATTCTATCTCAATCCAGTGTTTGCTGACACAATAGATTTGGATAAGTTAATCCTGAAACTTATCCTATCCTGCCTCACTAGTTCAAATTGTTATCCTGAAAATGAGCTGGGTTAGAATCCGATAGGATAGGATAAGAAAATGATTTACTAATTTACCTCCATAAAATATCATTTAAAATAAAAAATTAAATATGACAAAATATAAATAAAAATTAATTTGATACTAAAATAAAAATATTAATAATTAATTTAATAAAATTAAAAATTAGAATATTTAAAAATAAAATAATTATTAAAATTTTAAAAATATAAATTCTAATTTTATTTTTTATCAAATTAAATATATGTTCTTTCAAGGGTAATTTTGTTATATATATATATATATATATATATATATATATATATATATATATATATATATATATATATATATATATATATATTATTTGAAATTATTTATTCAATAGTATCAATGAGTATTTTTTTTATTATTGAAAAATATTATTCTTTTATCAATTTATTAATTTTAAAATATTTTACAAAATAATTTTATATATATATATATATATATATATATATATATATATATATATATATATATATATATATATATATATATATATATATATATACTATTTGTTATCCTCTTTCAACCAAACACATGATAGAATAAGTCTTATCATGTTTGTATCATATCCTATCTTTATCTTGCTTGATATCCTATCATGTCTCTATCATATCCTGCGCACCAAACAGGCCCTTAGGGTAATCAGCATCAGCATATACAATAGATCACGAGTTACGACAAAAATGAGAGACATTAGATATCACTTAAAACTTTTATGGTATTAGTATAAGAGTTTACTCATTAATAAAAGGGATTAATCTCTAATTTTTTTTAAATAATGTGAGGCTATCAATTCAGACTTTTATTTCAAAAATCTTCTCTTTAAATATGAGTTTGTATTTCTCTCAAGCACAAGACATCATTCACATACAATTGTATTGCTGTTGTCACCCTTACCATATATATCACATGCATTTCAACAGAACAATGTTGCTTGACCGACACTTTATTAAGAAGACTTTTGATACAAGGAACCGATTTCTTACTCGAACTATCGACTTTGATATCACATATGGATTATGAGGAGCACCCATATTAAGTCAAGAACAATCACACATGTGAGAGAAACACCACATATTCACCCAAAACCTTAAGACATTGGATATATGGGTTCTCTCGCTTATGAAATATTCAACCTCTAATTTTGCAAATAATGTGCGACTTATAATTCACACTTGTATCTCAACAATCTTTGCCTTAACCGTGAGTCCATCCACTATGTTCTCTCTTACGCGGAAGCTATTTATCCACATATACTTGTATTGTCATTAACACCCACCATGTCACAAACACTTCAACTGAGCATGCCACCTAACCACCACCATATCAAGAAAACATTTAATACAACGTCTCTTATTTGAATCATCGACTTTGACATTACTAATGAATTATGATGAAAAACATTCATATTGTGTTAAGGATACAACTACACAAATAAGAAAGATATCATATATTCACACAAAACTATAAAGTATTTAATTTATAACTCATATCATTTATAAATTGTTTAACCTCTATTACTTTTAATAATTTGTGACTTGTAATTCATATTTATATCAACAAAAATATTAATTTTAGTTGTGTTTGTTAGTTGTCTAAAGAAAAAATAAAAAGTGAAAAAGAACTAAGAAAAATAAGAGTATTAATAAATGGTTAAGTGAGATAGTGATGGGAATAAAAAAATCTATTTCTAACCAGAAAAAACTTATTTTTGTCTGATAATGATGGCTTAGAAAATTTAAAACTCATGTTAAATATATTTTAGGGATAAATATTTTAAGTGACAATTTTTTATTTTTCTTTTGTGTATGTGAATTTTGTTCTTAGACTACAACAACTAATTAAGCTTTATTTTATGGGTGAGATCGACTACATGGATCAATTTTTTTTCATAATGTTTTAGTAAAGATTGTGCTTCTATTCAATCATTAATCTCAAAATCTTTATTAATAACTTCTCTTATCGCCTTTTTAGGTCTTCCTCTTCTTCGAATTGTTTGTATTCTCTCCTTCTGATATACTCTCCTTACTACAGAATCTACTGGTCTTCTCTCTACATGTCTAGACTACTTAAGTCTATTTTTTACCATCTTGTCTATTATAGGCGTTACTCCGACACTCTTTAATATTTTCATTTCTAATTTTATCCTGTCAAGTCTTAGCACACATCTACCGCAACATCCTCATCTCTACTACACTTACTTTATTCTCGTGTTGATTCCTTAATCTCCCAACATTTATCTCGTACAAAATCGCAAGTCTTATTGCAGTCCAGTAAAACTTTCCCTTCACCTTGAGCGGTACCTTTGCATCACATAAAACACCTGATGTCTTTCTCCATTTAAGCCACGCAGCTTGAATTCGATGGTTTACGTCCCCTTCTATTTCTCCATCATTTTGTATTAGAGACGCAAGATATTTAAACCGTGTGACTTGAGGCATAATATATGGTCTCCAACTTTCACCTCTAGGTTAGAAACGCTTCTTCTTTTGTTGGACTTACATTCGATATACTCTATCTTACTTGTACTTAGGCAAAAACCATGTGTTTCTAAGACTTGTCTTCAAGTTTGTAACCTCTCATTTAAATTCTCTTTCGACTTTTCAAAAAGGACTATATCATTTGCAAAAAACATGCATCTCGGTGGTAGCTCTTGAATGTGTTTCGTAAATACGTTTAAAATTTCGATAAAAGATTAAGAACTTGAATCTTAATGCAAACCAAAATTAAGGAAACATTGTTAGACTAATTAAAATAAAATGAAATATATTTTTAGAAATTATATAAAATATTGACTAAATTACAGTTTTGATCCCCCTATTTTGTCTATTTCACGATTTTAGTCCCCCTATTTTAAATTCAAACAGTTTTGGTCCCCCTATTTTATATTTAAACAGTTTTAGTCCCCCTCTTATTTTGTCCAAAGAAAATCGCTGAGATTTTTTATTTTTTAACATATATTTTTATTTACGAAATTCAATAATAAGTTTATATACGATGATTTTTCATATTTTACAAGTAATTTGTCATTTAAAAAGTGAAAATATTGTTAATTTTAAGTGAAAAAGTATGAAAGGGAGACCAAAATTGTTTAAATCTAAAATAGGGGACCAAAACTGTTTAAATTTAAAATAGGGAGACCAATTTCGTGAATCCGAAAAAATAGGGGGACCAAAACTATAATTAAGCCTAAAATATTTAAATATTTGACAATGGAATAAAATTATCTCTGGAAAAACATATAGAGACTAAAAAAAACATAAAAATTAGTGATTTGGTTATATTTTATATACACTTACTTGAGTATTAATATATCTTTTATCAGGGCCTGGACTTTATGAATTATACTGTAAACTGATTATATATATTTTATTTGGAAACCTTAGACACGTAGTGGTGTTTTGTCTTTTTAATTATTTATATTTTCATGCCAAAACTACTTGAACCTAGGCAGTCTACTTTTAGTTTTACAAATATTACCAACTAAGCTACATAACTGAATTTGCTTAATTACTACCACTTTTTGTAATATATATAATATTGAGCTTTCTGATTTAATTTCTTTAATATAAATTTTAGATATAGCTACTTTTTATTATTAAATATTCAAAAGCTTATTATATATATGATCAAATTATAAGAAATACTATCATATAATTCTATTAATTACTATTGATTTGATTTTGTTTATAAAAAAATTGTTAATTTTATTTTATGGTAATATATTTAAAAAAATTGAATATTAGTGTTATTTTCAATTAATTCTCATGAATATATGGATAATAAATTAAATTAATAAATTTAAAACATTTAACTATAATTTTTATAAATCTTTAATTAATTCAATTCTTTCCATACTATATCAATTTCAATAAAATTTTGACGGTTTATCAAAGTGTCACAAAACAACTAAAAAAATTATTTTTATGTAATTACTACTTACGACTTCTACAGTTCTACTCTCTTAATATCGAGAAAAGAAGAAAGCGGTAAACAAACTTAATTCAAATGACTTTTTTTTATAAAAAGATATATTATTAAATTTATTTTATATTAAATATATTTAAAAAACATTAATATTTTTTATAATTAAATCTTTTGATTAATCTTTCAATTTTTTAAGGGTCCGTTTTTTATATTTGTCCTGAACCTCTAAAGAGTCATGACCGGCCTGTCTTTTACTATCTAAAATAAGTTTATATATTAAAGTTAATAGAAACAAAATATAATCATTTTGATCGACAAATTTATTCGTATAAAAGAAAAAATATATATAAAAAACGCAAAATGCCAATCAAGATGGCCCTTGGAATGAAATGATTAGAAGAATTTAATCACTTTTTTAATATATCCAGATGATCTAGAGGAAAATTAAGAAAGGTTTTTTTTTCATTTGTTGATCAAGGACATTATTTTTGCAAGTGGCTTATCCATTTGTAGTCAAGGACACCATAACATGAAGGTCCACCGGTTACATCAATGATGATAGAGAGCATAGTAGTCGTCCATTGGTGAGTAGAAATGGCAATTCAAGTTGCATTCATTGAATGTACGAGGAAAAAAATAATGGAAATTTTCAGTGAACGTGATCGTAAAATTGAATGGCTAGAAATATTTAGGAAATTTATCTTTTCCTACCCTTTATAACTTTTTAGAATTCTTGAAATTTATAAAAAAATAAAAAAATAAATTAAAAAAAAAAGGTCTTATGAACTCAATCAAATTAGATGAAATTTTAAAGTGTCAAACGCCAACAAGTGATTGTGAATAAAACATCAATTAGATGCAAGCAAGATTGTAAATCGAATAAACTAATTTGTTCTTCATTGATCTCAATCATGCACATTGCTATCTCATCAAACGTCAAGATTGTAAATCGAATAAACTAGTTTGTTCTTCATTGATCTCAATCATGCACATTGCTATCTCATCAAACGTCAAGGAACGAATCAGACTTGAATATATAGCATCAGCAGATTTAATCATGGTTACGTCTAACTCAATCTATCTTTAGGAACGATACTAACCAAATATTCAGAATGTGATTCTCATATCTTAGTTCTTTTGAAATTGCATGTTGGTAAAGCAAACATGTCCACTATTTCGGTCAGGCCGGATCGACCCCAGATGAATTTGAGACGACCATATCGTTTCCGGGTAGGGTCAAATAAAGATCTAACTCCTACCAGAATCTTACTAATACACATAGATTATCATTCTTATGATCCCAAGAGATCTCAACCGTAAAATATATATTCAACAACTCTCCGTAAAAGACGGCAAGCAAATAGTTAGTTCGTTATTTTCATATATATATATATATATATATATATATATATATATATATATATATATATATATATATATATATATATATATATATATATATATATATATAGGGAAAGTCTCTGTCATACTCCAAAATTTTCCTATCATATTTTGACTCACATGACTTTCAACTGCTCAAGACTATGCAAGAATTAGGCACACTTAACCCTTTCCTAAGTAATCAACCCACAACTAGGGCTTTGCTGCTCTCAAAGTAAAATCAGGTTCTGACACCTCAAATGGACTTCATAGCCTCTCATATGCCTCAAAGGTTCCTCATACTAAGTTTCAAGCCTTGAATCATGGGATTGCCCATTAAAATGCTCAAACAGTCGACTAATTTGACCTAAAAGTCAACTATGGTCAACATACAGTCAAAATTCCTGATTTTTTGGTCAATATCAACATTTTGAAGTAACATTCATCATTTGAACAAGGGTTGATCATGATTCATCAAGGAAAGATCAGAAATCCACAAAATTCCAAGTTAGTAATTAGGATTTCTAGGAGAAAGCAACCCAACTTTGACTGACCATATCTCCCACATGGTTCCTCATAAATTCCCCAACCAAAGCTCATTCTCTAGGAAATTCAATTCTCTACAACTTTGATGTTGGGCCCAAGACCAAGAAATGCACCATTTGAGAGATATTAGCCAAAACATGACAGGTCTTCCTAGAAGCTCACAAAAAGCTATTTTTTTGTCAAAGCCAATATCATCAAGATAAACTTCTCAAATACAAAAAAGGTTCCAAAGTGGCTTATAGAGGACATATTGGGATATCCAAAATGTCCTAGATCATCTCCATATGATAAATATTTAATGAGTTATGGCTTGCACAAGTTGGCCAATTTTTGAGAATTGCATAAAACCCTAACTGGTGAATTTCACATTTTTGAGTAATGGGCCTATGATATTGCACTTCCCACGTGATTTTAAGATTGGTAAAGGCCCATTGGTCATATATTATTTATTTCATGATTTTATTTTATTTATCTTTGATTTTATTCATTAAAATTCAAAATAAATCAAATAAAATCACAAATAAATGAAATAAAATTATATGATTCAATCATCAAATATTCAATCAGTCCAAATTGATTCTTAAGTCAGAAATATATGGAAAATAGTTGGAAAATATATTGAACCAAAAATAGAAACTTTTGGCTCAAAAAAAATAAATCATATTTTCTCATTCAAAACTTGATTTTCTTTCTCCAAATTTGTAACCCTAAATTCACCCTCTATATAAAATCAACATACTCAGCATCAAAGGCACGAAAATCCTACTCTCAAACCCTAAACAAGCTTTTCAAAATTTCAAAGAATTAAGGTATAGCAAAAAACAATGTTGCAGCCAGTCTGAGCCATTTACACTCTACCTATCAGCTTGTAAGGATTTCCAGGAGTCCATTCACGTCTTGGAATAAGGCAGGTCACGCCCATAATGCGTTCATCATCTTTGCCGGAGGTAAGTGTCTTCAAAAACTTGAGGCCATGTATATACGTCTTGTTAATGTTTTTTGTGTGCATGGTTACATTCAGGGAGTCCATTAGAACAAGTTTGGCTCGTTACATGCGAAGTTACACATAGGAATTCAAGGATGCCATTGTTAAGGCATCAAGAACACTTACTTTCGTGCTTGCAGTTACAAGCCTTATCGTGGAAAACTAACCACGCCATCAAACTTGCAGCGTCTGATTTAGTTTATCTGGGTTGCCTTGGCTGTGTCTTTGTATTAATTGCAGGTTTGACGTGAAATAGACCGCCGGAGAAGAAGAAGAGGCCTGTCGTCGGCGGTGGTTGAAGATTACAGGGGATGGTCAATGCTCACGTGGCATGCTGGCACGTTCTGAGTGGATGGTCAATGCGCTATGTTCCTCTCTCCTCTTGCGATTGGTTCCAAGCATGACACGGGGGCCCACGTTGACTTTGTTTTTGAATTTTATCATTTATCGTGTAACTCCTTATTTATTGTTTGATTCACGTTTGTTAATTAGCGAACAACTTCAGCGTAACTGGCAAGGGCAAGCAGGCGCGAGACACAAAGAACGTGGGTTCGATCCCAGCGTTCTGCGTGTATTTTGATTAATTTGTTTGTTACCTTTTGTTCACAGATTCTGTGCGTGTATACTACAAACGTCCATGGTGCGCCCTCACATATCAGCGGCTAGATTCTTCTGTGACATTAATCTAAGGGACACTGTTAGCTGAAGATTTCGTTTGGGAAGAATATCCTTCGAAGGTTTGAAATTCGAAGGAAGATGGTTACTGATGACCATCTTTGAGATCAAAATGGCTACTGATGGCCAGGTTCGAGAATGATGGTTTAAGTTGGAACGAAGACAGTTAGCACTGAAGCTAAATTCGAAAAGAATCATCTTTGGGGACTTAAACGTTTTTACGAAATATGTAAAGTACTGAAGCTTAGCGTATTTGCGTGGCATTCTCAATTCTGATTACATTGCCACACGTCGAAAGAGGATTCAGGCGGGAGGATTTGAAATTCGAAGGAGTTTATATAACTGCACAAAGACAGATGGCATCCCAAGGATTCTCGTGAGTAACGTGGCATCAGATTAGTGTAGGACCGTTAGGGTCAAATTTAGTATAAATAAGGGTCTTAGTATTAGGATTCCGTGTGTTCATTTTGTACAAATCACTCACATATTGCTCAAGTATCAAGTGTTAAGAGAACGAGTTTCGTTGAGAAATGTACGTATGACACCAACACCATTTTAAATACATTTGTATCTTTCTTTATTCAAGTATCTTTTGATATTACTGCATTTCGTTTACTTTCTGTCATTTACGTTCCAGCACTCTTTACTTTCATTCTATTTAGTTTCGAAGCATTTAAGTTTCTACACTTTAAGATTCTTGCACTTTACAGTTTTGTCTTATATTTTATCTTTATCTTACCCTTCGCTGATGTTATATTTACGTGTATAACAAGGTGATTGCTAATCTTTATTTCTTTGATTAAGTATTTCTTATTTCGAGACAAGCCAACTGTAACGCCCATAAATGTGTTTTTCTGATTAATTGTGATGTTTGCTACATTTCCCTAATTTTACCGTTTTTGAGTCGGGTCAGTCGGTAAATATTAATTATGTTAATATTTTACTTATTACTTTCCATGTGTGTAATTATTATGTTTTGGGTGTTAATTGGTTAGAATTAATGTTTAGTAACATTTGGGCCAAAATTAGAATTTATGAAAGTTGAGTGGGGGATAATGAGAAGTAGAGAAATAGAAAGAGATATAGAGAGAAAAAGAGATATTTTGAGATATTTTGGGAAAGAAAGAAAGAGAGCTTGTGAAGAGAAGAGAAAGAAGAGAAAAACAAAGAGAAGAAGAGAAGTGTAGGAATCCAAACCAAGCTAGAGCCAAGAATCTAACCAAGGTAAGGGGGATGAATCTAGTTTATCTTGATTGTATGGTTCTTATAGTTTTGTGTGTTTTGTTCTTGTTCTTGCTCTTTTCTAAGCTTGATCAACAATGGTAAATTGGGTGTTTTGTGAGTTTTGAAGTTATAAACTTGATTTTGTGGTGATTATGTGTACTATGATGATAGATATTCCCATGGATCATGTTTGTTTTTCATTTCTCCATGTTTTCTTGCTCATGAAGAAATTGTTAGGTTATTGACATTTAGTGAGTGAGCCATGGATCATTGATTGATAGAGTGAATATATGGCATGTATGGATTGTGTAGGATGTGTAGGGAAGCTTATTTGAGGTTTTGAGAGGATTGGATGGGGTTTTGCAGGTCTGTAGCAGAACTGATTTTTCTAGGTTTACGCAGGTCCGCTGAGCGGAGGGGGTCCGCTGAGCGGAGGTCCTTTTGCAGAAAAATCTCTGTGAAGGTCCGCTGAGCGGAGGTTCTGTAATTTTTGTTTGATGATTCCCTGTCTGGGTCCATTGAGCGGAGCTCAAGCGGACTGTGCGAAATTTTGTTTTCCAAACTTCGTTTTGTTGTATCTTTTGAACCGTAGGTCGTTTCTACGCGCCGTTTGAAGTATTATGAGAACCCTTGAGTATGCTTTATGATAAGGAGGGGTGTGTTGGTGGTTGAATGAATTTTTCATAAATGTATTTTTGTGAAATGATATTTGCTAATCAAGTATATTTTGACGGTATATGTGTGCTGTGTGAATATGAACGCCTGAGTGGCAATTTTGATGATGTATCCGTGTGGATTAATATAACCGGTGTGATGTAGATATGTGACCGAGTTATATTGTTGTTGTTGTTGTTATGTAATTGAGTCGTTTGTATGCACAGCATGACATTTCATTACGTTAATGGCGGAATGCTATTAACAGGTGGCCTGAATTGGCAATTATTACCAGTGGGAGCTTAATGCTAGGTAAAAAGGTGTATTTGCCCGAGTGGCAAGAGGTCATCAGTGGGGGCTAGATGCTCGATGACGGTTAGTCGTAGCTTACTGCTCGACAAAGGTGTATTTTCCTGAGGGAAAGAAGTCCCAGCATAATGCTCGGCAAGGTGTATTTGTCATAATGACAAGGAGGAGTTTACTCCGGATTTGGTACCACATGCATACGCATAGTCGAGTCTCATTCATCATCGTCAGTCTTTATAATTTATGTTATCATTCATGTACCGCATTACTAATATATTGACTGTGGTTGACTTATTGGATTATCTTGTTATATGATTCTTAATGATATTTGTGGGCATTACTATATTGATCATGCTTTCATTATGAATTATATTCTCACCCTTCTGCCTTAATGTTACCTACTCGTGGGTAATGTGCAGGTGATCCGCAAGTGTAGGTGCTCTCTTTGTAGTCGTCCGTTTTGGTGTCGTCCGCTCGTGATACGTAACACCTAGGGGGGGGGGGGGAAATCGAACACTTATTTTGTAGATAATGCTTATAGGATCCTTTTGATGTATATTTGATCCTTTAGATGCATTCGTATTATGTATTTTGGATACCTTCTCATACGGTGTATTTTGGAGGAATGTTGTGGATATTTTGTTTACCGATGCATATATATAAGTATGAATACATTCAGGTGTTTATGAGTATCCGTCCTCTTTGATTATTTGTGTTACGCATCTTTTGCGAGTATGTTATGTTTGGTTATGTGGTTACTTAAGTGTAACGCCCTAATTGTTTTTATGAATTTAATTTTTATACTCTGATATTTGTACCTATATGCCTGGGTAGAATTGGGGTGTTACACCAACCATAAACATAATTCGAACTATCATGAATAACAACCTTTTTGACTATGTCCTAGGATCAATCTAGTCGATCCTGCGAGTAACCAAATCATATTTATTATAGTTTGGAAGACTAGCGGTTGTTTACCGGAAATCACCGTAAACAAATTGGCACGCCCAGTGGGACGGTGTCAAACAGATTGTTTTAATTAATTGTTTTGTTTTGTCTAGAAAATATCAAGACCTTGTATGAACCTTAGGAACGGTAAATTAACCAACAGTGCACAACCGATTCCTAAACGAAGGTACAACAAGAAAATGGTCAATGCGGCCAGTGGAGGGGGAAATCAAGATCCCCCACAAGGGTCAGGAATAGTAGCGACAAATTCTACGCATGTTTCGACTTCTACTCAAGAGGCGCAGGCTATACCAGTTTCGATAGGATCTGAACCCATAGGTAGTTCCCAAGCGATGCCCGAAAATACTACAGGGACAACAGGGACTATACCAGTTTCGAGTTTGACCACCGCGCCTCCATTCATTAGCGCAAGCGAGATACCACCTTTCTCGACAAACGCTGCAAGTCAGTTATTTTCCCCAGGACCATCATCGACTTTCGAAGGTTGGAGACCCAACAATCCATATGGAATGTCATATTCATATATGACAGGATTACGAGGACCAGGGCCTACATACACTACAACTAACCCGACGACATTTTTGCCGAATGTCAGTTCGATAGGTCGAAGCGCACAGAATACTGGTTTCTCTGCCCAAATACCCCCTTTTACCACAAATAGTCAAGCACCATTTCGACAGGACATGGATGCAAGTAACCATGATATGTTAGGAACTCTTGTCAAAGAATTGGGCTCCATCTTGAATCCGTTTGCAACAAACATTGCTAGGACTAACCAGGATAATGTGGAAACTTTCCAAAAAATATCATCTCAAATAAATCGAATGGCAGATTTTTTAGGAGTTCCACAAAATAGACAAAGGAACAACCAATCAACTTATCAGGAAGGGGAACCCATTCTAGAACAGGTTCGAGCGACAGCACCACCATCTAGACCAACACCAGTCGAGCAAAACCAAGTGATAGACTTAGAAACTCAAAGGCAAACGACTAACGTTGGCCAACAAGCAGTTGCCCAGCAACAGCCTAATCTGGTGGTAGTAAGAAGAAACGAACATCCTGACGAAGTGGTCCATAGGGTTAGGAGAGATAATTTGGCAACAGAGAACAATCTCACTGCCATGATAGAGAGAATAATAGCTAACAATGGCCTTAATACCGGGCTTCGACGCCCAAATTATACATCCCCAATAGCAGAATATATCATGCAAACGGAATTGCCAAGGGGTACCAAAGTACCAAAATTTACTAAATTTTCAGGGGACACCAATGAGTCTACCGTGGAGCACATAGCCAGATATCTGACGGAAGCAGGGGATCTAGCAGGGAACGAAGATTTAAGGATTAAATACTTCCCTAGTTCGCTAACAAAAAATGCTTTTGTTTGGTTCACTACTTTGCCCCCAAATTCCATAGATGCATGGGCACACTTGGAGAGATTATTCCATGAACAATTTTACATGGGTCAAACCAAGATAAGTCTGAAAGAATTGGCTAGCATCAAGAGGAAGTTCACGGAATCTATAGATGATTACTTAAACAGGTTCCGTTTGTTGAAGTCAAGATGCTTCACGACTGTCCCAGAGCACGAATTAGTTGAAATGGCGGCAGGTGGCCTATATTATTCAATTCGAAAGAAACTGGATACTCAATACCTAAGAGATATGGCCCAATTGGCAGACAGGGTTCGACAAGTCGAACGATTAAAAGCAGAAAAGGCCAGAGCAAGTAAAAGTTATAAGAAGGAGAGAGTAGCATACGTCAAAGTAGACGACGTTGATGGCGAACCTTTCGAAGATTCATACAGTATGGAAGAGGTCGAAATAGATCTTGCTGAGTTAAAAGAGGCGCCACCTTATTCTTGCAAATTGCTCACCCCTTCTAATGGAAAAAATCCAGTAGAGAATGATAAAAGCAATAGATTTCCTAAGAAAACTTATACATTTGATGTCACTAAATGTGACGAAATATTTGATTTATTAGTAAAAGATGGCCAGATGATAGTACCTCCCAATTCAAAAGTTCCTCCGTTAGAACAACGGAAGAAGCGAGGTTTTTGCAAATATCACGGTTTTTTAGGCCATAAAACTTCACAATGTTTTCTTTTCAGGGATTTAATTCAGAATGCTATCAAGGATGGACGTCTGAAATTTGCTGACAAAACCAAGAACCATATGAAGGTTGACACAGATCCTTTGAGAGTGGCTGATACTAACTTGTGTGAACCATTTGACGTCAACATGGTAGAAGTATCTGAAATTGATGCTGCTGAATCGGAGATAAATTCAGGCGGAAAGCAGGCTACTGAAAGCCTAAATGCCAATTCGATCTTCAATACTGATGTTGAAGAATCCTTTGATGCTGAGATGACTGAAGATCTGAAAGGAAAAACAAGTGAGGCCACTGAAGACCTCACAGTGAAGCTTCAGCAGATACGAATTTCTGAGGCTCCTCCGGCAGTTGTTAACATGGTCAATGCTAGACGGCCTTTATCTGAAATAGAAGAACTAGAAAAATGGCTGATAAGGGAGAAAGGAAATATTGAAATTCCACCAAGAGGGAACAGTCTGAAGGGTTATCTCTGGGATGGTCATGTGAAAAATGGTGGAAAATGCTGATGTGCCCAAGGTGTTCAGTTATGCTGAATCGAAGGGTTCAAGCCAATTTCGAGAGGGCCCTGCGAGAAAGAATGGAGCAGCCTTGGAGAGGAGGAAACTTATTGCTGAAGGTGTACCCAAGGACTGAAGAAAGCT
This sequence comes from Vicia villosa, assembly GCF_029867415.1. Taxonomy (NCBI): domain Eukaryota; kingdom Viridiplantae; phylum Streptophyta; class Magnoliopsida; order Fabales; family Fabaceae; genus Vicia; species Vicia villosa. The sequence continues at coordinate 92,115 of NW_026706212.1, read as the reverse complement.
TGGTGGGTTTCTTGGTCAGATGTCACAACGATAACTTTGAGATTGCATTGTGTCCTAGGTGTGGAGCAGTTTATGATGAATTACTAGCAAGATCATTCGAAAGGGTGTATCTCTACGTGGGTCGGGAAACTCAAGGACTTCGTCCCAACTTGTATGGGTTCGATATCAGGACCCCATCAAGGAGGCCTGACAGCCCACACCCTAGAGCTCGAAGGGTCACATTCAAAGTTCCTGCCGACATACCCAGGGATAGATGGATGCAAGCTGGTGCCAGAACCAACAAATGGCGAAGTTAGGACCAAGGAGGAAGAACTGCAATGGCATATAGGAAGCAATTCCAGACTTCCAATCAAGAGATGTACAGGTTGGAGAACTACAAAGGCAAAAATCCTATGTCCAGATCACAATGGAGAAGGCACCAGAGGATGAAGAAAGCCCAAAGGGAATACAAACCAAGGGAGACTGGAGAATCAAGTAGCAATCAAATCCCAATGCAGGGGGCAAGGACAAATAAACCTCCAGTGGAGCGTAAGCTGTTCGATTCTGAAAATGAGAAAGAAGAAGAAAAAATGCATTCCAGCCCTTGGAAGGAAGACGATAGGATGACAAACGATTTCGACTCAGACGGAGTATCGTCGATAAACTTAAATTGCAATGTTGTGTCAGTACTCCCTCATGAGTTTAACCAAGAGACTGAAGTTGAGGATTGTGAGGAAGCTGATGAGGAAGAGATGGCCAGACACAGACCTATGTGTTATTATGTGCTGAACAATGGGGCAGTCGAAGAGCAGAACGCTTTCTTCGAAAGGCCTGATGAAGGTATGAGGAATCATTTGAAACCACTCTACATAAGAGCCAAGATTGAGAATGTTGGCATTAACAAAGTCTTAGTAGATGGGGGAGCAGCAGTGAACCTAATGCCTCAATACATGTTGAAGAGAATTGGTATGTTCGATACTGATATAAGACCACATAACATAGTTCTGTCCAACTATGAAGGCAAGATAGGGCAAACCTTAGGAGTAATTCAAGTAAATTTAACTGTGGGTTCCGTCACCAGGCCAACGATGTTCATGGTGATACCAGCAAAGGCTAATTACAATCTTTTGCTTGGAAGAGAGTGGATCCATGGAGTGGCGGTTGTACCTTCGACGATACATCAAAGACTAACCATTTTGAGAGAAGATGGCATAGTAGAGAACATCGAAGGAGATCAAATTTACTACATGGCTGAAGTCAATCAGGTCAATAAAACTAGTTTCGACAGGAATTTGGCGAACATAGGACCTTGCCATGCTGCTGAAGATATATACACTCCAAACAGAAATGCTTTATACTATTTGTCTTTACATCCTAATGGATTCCAATTGAATAGAGAGATAATGGACGGTCCAGAAGATACCTCACCGTTGGAGCATTCACCAACAATACAGCCAACAGGCTGGGATGACGACGTTGGTCATGTCTGAAGCATCTTTTTTCGAAAAGATTTCGGCTTACATAGCCGAGAACAAAAGAAACACGGCTCTCGAAGCCGAATTATCACACATGACGATCAGTACGGTTCAAAGTGAAGCAGAGACGAGGGATTCTGGAATACATCCTACCCCCCAGTTCCTCGAAGATCCAGTTCAAGCCAAAGAAATCTCAGGAGAGGAGATGAGTCAAAGGCTGGATGCAATCTACAAAGAAGAGCCTTTGGGATTCGAGAAAGACCCAATGGGGGCGAATATCAAAATGTTAGCCCAAGACCCACTCGAAGAAGTAAATCTCGGAGAGGGAGATCAGAGGAGGGTAACATACATCAGTGCAAAACTAGAGCCAACTTTGAAGGAAAAAGTCATCACGTTGTTGAAGGAGAACAAAGATTGCTTCGCATGGGATTATGACGAGATGCCTGGTTTAGGGAGAGATTTGGTCGAATTAAAGTTGCCCATAAAGGAATGAAAAAAGCCCATCAAGCAAACTACTAGAAGGTTCGCACCAGAAATTCATTCGAAGATCAAAACAGAGGTCGAAAGACTTCTACGATGCAAGTTCATCAGAACTATGAGGTATGTCGAGTGGATTGCTAATATTGTGCCGGTTATTAAAAAGAACGGTTCATTAAGAGTATGCATAGATTTTCGTGATCTTAATGCAGCAACGCCTAAGGATGAATATCCCATGCCTGTGGCAGAAATGTTAGTAGATTCAGCCGCAGGCTTCGAATATCTAAGTATGTTTGATGGATATTCTGGGTATAACCAAATCTTCATTGCAGAAGAAGATGTGTCTAAAACAGCTTTTCGTTGCCCAGGGGCCATAGGCACCTACGAATGGGTTGTAATGCCTTTTGGTCTAAGAAATGCTGGGGCAACTTATCAAAGAGCAATGAACTTTATATTCTATGATTTTTTAGAAACTTTCATGCAAGTCTACATAGATGACATTGTGGTGAAATCTATTTCAGATAACAGTCATCTGGACCATCTGAGCCAATCATTCGAGAGAATGAGAAAACATGGCTTAAAGATGAACCCCCTTAAATGTGCTTTCTTTGTGCAGGCTGGAGATTTCCTGGGCTTCGTTGTCCACAAAAAGGGAATAGAAATTAATCAAAATAAAACAAAGGCTATTATGGAAACAAAGCCACCATCCACGAAGAAAGAATTACAGTCTTTACTGGGGAAGATAAAATTCTTGAGAAGATTCATCTCTAACTTGAGTGGACGCACGCAAGCTTTTTCTCCTTTACTTCGACTAAAGCAAGGAAAGTTCGAATGGCGTGCCGAACATCAAGAAGCTTTCGATAAGATAAAGTAATACTTGATGCATCCACCAATTTTATCTCCCCCAAATGGGAAGAAACACATGCGCCTGTATATTTCAGCATCAGATAATACAATAGGTAGCATGTTAGCTCAGGAAGATGATAATGGCATCGAAAAAGCCATTTATTACTTAAGTAGAGTACTCAATGATGCAGAGACTAGGTATAGTGCAATAGAAAAACTCTGCCTTTGTCTATATTTCTCTTGTATCAAACTAAAGTATTACATAAATCCAGTTGATGTTTATGTTTCGTCTCATTGTGATGTGATTAAACACATGCTATCAAAGCCTATATTGCATAGTCGAATTGGCAAATGGTCGTTGGCCCTTACTGAGTACTCTTTGATATTTCAACCCCTTAAAGCAATGAAAGGTCAGATCGTATCAGATTTCATTGTTGACCATGCAGTGGTTGAAAACCCTCAACAATACGTAGAATTGAAGCCTTGGAAGCTATACTTCGATGGTTTAACCCACAAAGAAGGAACTGGCGTTGGAGTACTAATAATTTCTCCTGATGGAATTCCAACAAAGCTCAAGTACAAAATTGAAGGTCCCTTATGCTCCAACAACGAAGCTGAATACGAAGCACTGATTGCTGGACTTGAAGCTTTCTTAGAATTGGGGGCAACTAGAGTCTAAATTAAAGGAGACTCTGAACTAGTGATTAAGCAGTTGACAAAAGAATACAAGTGTATCAAAGAAAATTTGATCATGTATTTTGTCATAGCAAATAGGCTGCTCAAAAAATTCGAGTACGTGGATTTAAATCACGTTTCAAGGGTGAAAAATCAAGAAGCGAATGATTTGGCACAGTTAGCTTCAGGATACAGGGTATCAAAAGAAAAACTAGAAGAGCTGATCGAAGTAAGAGGCAAGGCAATGGCTACCAGGATCTCCCCAAGTGACTTGGAGAACTCACAATTAGGTTTTGCCAACAAACAAGAGTTTGAAGTTTTGAATATAGACTCTTTGGCAGACACAGATTGGAGAAGTCCAATTGTGAACTATTTAAAAGATCCTTCGACAGACATGGATAGAAAGGTAAAATATCGAGCTTTATCATACTTTTTAATGGGAAATGAATTGTTTAAGAAAACTCCCAAAGGAGTTTTATTAAAGTGTCTGGGCGAAGCAGAAACATATTTGGCTCTCTCAAATGTACATAGCGGAGCATGTGGTGCGCACCAAGCGGGGCACAAAATGAAATGGCTTTTGTTTCGATACGGAATGTATTGGCCTTCTATGTTAAAAGATTGCATAGAATTTGCAAAAGGATGTCAAGAATGTCAAGAACATGCAGGTATTCAACATGCTCCTGCAAACGAGTTAAGTTCAATAATAAAACCATGGCCTTTTAGAGGTTGGGCATTAGATTTAATTGGAGAAATTCACCCCAAGTCGTCTAGAGGTCAAAGATATATTTTGGTAGGAATAGACTACTTCACAAAATGAGTCGAAGCGATACCACTTGCGAATGTAGATCAAGAGGCTGTGATTGATTTTATTCAAAAACACATTATATACAGATTCGGAATCCCAGAAAGTATAACCACAAATCAAGGATCAGTGTTCACGGGGCGAAAGATGCAAGACTTCGCCAAAGAAATGGGGTTCAAGTTGTTTACTTCCACACCTTACTATGCTCAGGAAAATGGACAAGTCGAAGCAGCAAATAAGATAATAATTGGTCTTATAAAGAAACATGTAGGGAAAAACCCAAGAATTGGCACAAAACTTTGGACCAAGCACTTTGGGCTTGTCGAACATCTCCAAAAGAAGCTACAAACACTACGCCTTTCCAACTGACGTTTGGACATGATGCAGTACTCCCAATTGAGATATATTTGCAGTCAGTTCGGATACAAAGACAAGCAGAAATTCCTCCAAACACTTACTGGGAATTGATGATGAATGAATTAGTAGATTTGGACGAAGACAGACTCCGAGCATTGGAGATGATAAAAAGACAAAAAGAAAGAGTGTCCAGAGCATACAATAAAAAGGTGAAAGGTAAAACATTTATCAGTAATGACTTAGTCTGGAAAGCTATTTTACCTATAGATCGAAAGAATCAGGCGTTAGGTAAATGGTCCCCACATTGGGAAGGCCCTTTTCGAATCTTGAAAGTGTTCTCAAATAATGCTTATGAGATAGAAGAATTGGCAGAAGATCGTAGATTTTTAAGGGTAAATGGAAAGTATCTGAAAAGATACAAACCAAGCATGCATGAAGTAAAGATTCTTGCAAAAACGTAGATATTCAAAGTATATTACGTAGGCCAAAATGGTTGAACTAACACCAAAATGGCTGTATTTTCAAACAAACATGCATGGTAAATACAGTAAGAAGACAAAGAAACGTCAAAATATTTTTCATTGATATCAAAGGAGTACATTCGTTACAGAGAAGGTGGTTCCCAAGAACATTGAGGATTACAAAATTCAAAACATGAAGCCTAAAACAACCCACCTCCTAGTTGATCCTTTGATCTAAACCCTCTAGGGACAGCAGGGGCAAGCTTTCCGCCTCGAACATGTCCAAGGATCCAAATCTACGCATCCTTCTCACTATCCCCTTTTTAAGGAACATGTAGGACAAGAGTCTTCCATATGGAAGACATGTTACTACACCTTGTCGAGCAGCAGCCATAGAAACTGCTTCAACAAGTCCTTTTGAAGGATAGAAAAACACTTAGAAAGGGGGGGGGGGTTTGAATAAGTGTAGCTTTAAAAACTTGTAAGATAAAAACAATTTGCACAATGATTTTTATCCTGGTTCGTTGTTAACTAAACTACTCCAGTCCACCCCCTTGGAGTGATTTACCTCACCTGAGGATTTAATCCACTAATCACACGAGATTACAATGGTTTTCCACTTAGACAACTTCTAAGTCTTCTAGAGTATACTGATCACAACCTGATCACTCTAGGAACAATCTGCTTAGATACCCTCTAAGACTTTCTAGAGTATAATGATCAACAACCTGATCACTCTAGTTCTTACAACTTAATGTAAACAAATTCTAAGAGTTACAATGCTTCTTATAAAGCTATTATCACAACTGTGATTTTCTCTTAAGTTTAAGCTTGATCTCACTAAAGTATTACAACAGCAATATAGTGAGGTTGATGATGAAGTTTGAGAGCTTTTGATTTGAACAGCGTTTTTGCATAAGAGTCTTGTATTCAGAATTCGTAACTTAGCTTCTCATCAGAACTTCATATTTATAGGCGTTTGAGAAGATGACCGTTGGGAGCATTTAATGCTTTGCGTATTCCGTACAGCATTGCATTTAATGTTTCACTCTTTTGTCAACTACCTCGAGCCTTGCTTTCGCTGTGTCTATTGACATTGCCTTTCATAGCTTTCAACGTTCCTTTTGTCAGTCAGCGTAGCCTGCCAGCTAGTACTTGCTTCTGATCTGATGTTTGTGTGAACAACATTTGAATATCATCAGAGTCAAACAGCTTGGTGCGGAGCATCTTCTTGTCTTTTGACCTTGAAGTGCTTCTGAGCGTGATACCATGAGAACTTCAGTGCTTCTGCTTCTGATCTCAAGTTCTTCTGATGCTTCAATAGACCCATGTTCTTCTGATGTTGCATGCTGAACCTTCTGAGTCAGTGCTTCTTGCGCTGATTTTGTGCATACTCTTTATATAATTCCTGAAATGGAAATTGCATAGTATTAGAGTACCACATTATCTCTTACAAAATTCATATACATTGTTATCATCAAAACTAAGAATATTGATCAAAACAAATCTTGTTCTAACAATCTCCCCCTTTTTGATGATGACAAAAACATATATAAATGATATGAATTTGCGATCAGAATATCAGACGGCTAAAGACAATTACACAGCTATAGCATAAGCATATAAACATAGTGTGTGAATATGTCTCCCCCTGAGATAAATAATCTCCCCCTGAAATAAATACTGGAAGAAATTTATAAATAAAGGACTTCCCTGAGTATTTTCCATTTCAGTTGAGACGATCACATATGCTTAGATCTACAGAACATTCATAGCTTCTGATTCTTGCTTCCATAGGACAGCTTCAGAGCTTGAATTTCTTCTTGAATCATTGCATGCCAGATTGTATCATAACATTGATGAATGTACCAGAGCATCTTCTGAGCATCTCTACATCCTGAAATGTTACAGAACAAACTAAACGACAATAGTCAGAGCATGAATGAATCAGAACATAAAATATGTATCAGAACATATAATAATGTATCAGAGAAAACAATAATGTTTCAGAGCATATTTTAGAACTAAAAACATGCATCAGAACATCTAAGGAATAAGAATGAGTTAGAGCATATTCTATCATCAGAATATCAGATCATTCTTCCTTCTTGCTTCTGATCTTGAAACTTTATAGCACTCAGCTTGCTTCAAATTCCATGAGCTTGATTCCATACAGAATTGCTTTTCCACGTGTCTTTGCTTCTCATGTTGAGCTTTTAAGAAGATCTTCACTTCCTGCAAAACACTCAAAGATACAGAACTTGCAAATTCTTGTTAGAAATGTGGAGACTTTCTCCCAGCAACTGATAATATAAATCAGATCATTTATCACATTTTCTTTCCCTTTTTGTCATAACATCAAAAAACATAAAAGATTCAGATGAAAAACAAACAATATGAGAGAAGGAAGGATAATTTTCATTGATTAGCAGAAGTAGAATTGTCAGAAGTACAAGGAGGATGCATAGAAAGCAGATGCAAAAAACAAAGAGAAACTACTAAGACACAAAGACTAAGACGACCCTAGCTTAGACATAATCTTGGCCAGCATGTCATGAATCCCAACATTGCTCTCAGTCTGCCTCTCCATGAAAGTGCGGAACTCAGCATTGGTAGTATCTTGTGCGTCCATGCGAGAAGATAGCTCAGCTTGGTTCTTCTGAATAACCTCTAAAGTCTTCACCAGAAGAGAGGGTTCACCAGAAGAAGCTTCACAACTTCTGTCCAGAGAGACAGCATTCTGAACCGCAGCTTCCATAATCAGATCATCATCTTGATTTTCCTCAACAGGAACAGACTCAGCAAGATGATCTTCAGCATCAGCTTCTTCCATAGAAGCATCTCCTTCATATTCTGCAATAGGTAGATCAGAATCTCCATTCTTAAGAGCCTGAAGAATGGCAGCAAGATTCCTAGGGGCAGAAGGACCTTCAACTTCTGGTGGGTCAACAACTTCTGGAATGACCAAATTGGGGTCTTTCTCAGAAGGATTTTCCCTCAGAAAGTCAAACAAGGATTTGAAGTCTCCAGTCAGAACTGGATACTTAGGTCTCCATACCACAATCTCCCTGCAAGGGTTAGCTTCCATTTCTGCAGCAATCCTTGCTTCTACAAGTTCATCAACAAATATCTTCTCCTCAAGAACTCTCCTGTTTCTGATGGGATGATGATAGACACCATTATCAACCTCAAGAAGATAACCAGGAGCAGCATCCACTAGTCTCTTCTGAACAGCCATAGCTCCAACTTGAAAATCCTGGCGAAAACTTCTCCAGAGGTTTCTAGTAGAAACATCATCAAGATCATTGAAGAAGGCATCCTTCAAGAGATCCAGCCTACTGATAACTTCATTTCTGAACAATTCCAGGTAAATATGAGGTTCAGGTTCAGGAGGGTTGAAGGTGAATTTGTAGTCTGGGTAGAGAAGGCAGTATGGGTTAGATTTTCTGGTAGGAAGGAGATGGGATATAGAAGGTGGAGGTGTTGTGGTTGAAGAAGATGGAATATCTGTGGACATGGTTGATGAGGATGGTATATCAGTGGGGAGGATTGATGATGATGATGGGATATCAGAAGGTGTGGGAGGATAAATATTTAGTGGAGTGGGGTTTAAAACAGGTGTAGAAAGAGATGGTGGAGGAGGATTTGGAATGGTGAAGGTGTTTTGTGGTTCAGAGGGAGGAGGTTGGGTAGAAGATTGAGGTTCAGAAGGAGGTGGTCGATATATTTGCCTGGAGAAGTTACCAGTTCTTATAGCTTCAAAAGAATCTACTTTAAGAGGGTCATAAGTGACCTTCTGCTTCTTAGCTTCTCTAGCAGCTTCTTCTGCAGCCTTTCTCTTGAGCCTTACTTCTTGCTTCCTCTGAGCCTTCTTCTGAAGATCAGCTTGAGAAGGAAGCACTCTTCCACGAATCCACGCAGGATCAACAGAAGATTGAGTTCTAACAGAAGCTTCCAAGTAACGCTTAACAGCCTTGTGAAGTTCTGCTTGGAACAATGTAGCAAAGCCTTCTACAGGAGTTCTTCTGGACATAATATCTGGAAAGCTTGCAGGAGCAGAAGTTACATCTCTGATAAGTTGCATCCTTAACAGATCAACACCATTGAAGATAGGACCTTGAATAATTCCAAAGAACCTAGGCGTTCCAATAGTCCTTAGGGAGTCTGTCATACCCTAATTTTTGACCCCCCTGAGATGGCATATCTTCAGAATTTTTCATCAGGTCAAGACAAGTTTCCAGAGCAGTTACTTCTCCATCTGGTATCTAATCGAGGATGCTCAAAGACAAGAAAGCTCAGGCAAAGGATCAATCAATACAAGGATGAGTCCCTAATACAATCATGGGGCTCAAGGACTTCATTATTACACCTATGATTGATTAGACACCCAGTCATCTAAGCACAGGATTACTCAGATCAACAGACTAGGGTTTGGAGCCTATCAAGGACTAAAATCAGGGATCACTTTTGGGAAACCCTAAAAAGCCCCAGGGAACCATTCAAAGACATCAATCATCTTCAAATAACTCATATGACAAGATCCACTGGACATTACATCTCAGTTCAAAGTCTACAGTCATCATTGTCCTCTGGTCGACAATTAGGGTTTTTGACCTAATTCACCAAGATAGTTGACTTTTAATCAGGGCATGAATCCAAAACTCAAGACATGATTCAAAAATCTCTACTACCTCAATATAATCCATTTACATCATTCATTTGAGGAGAAGATCTTGTTTCTACACAAAAGCCCAAAAATTCACTTTGTCAGGAAAAGTCAACTGTGTGGGATCATCATTGACTTTTAAGGTTTTTGGTCAAAAAATGACTTTCAAAGATCAATATCATCAATATATGGATATTAAAGTCATTTGACCAAAGAAATTCAAAGAAATTCATCAAGGAGCAAAAAGTCGGGAATTAGGGTTTTTGAGGGCATTGTGAGAACTCAAAATTTCACCTACACAACTCAAAAAACTTCCAACATGAAAGTTGTAGATCTTGCAAAATAAAACAACATCTTACAAAGGAACTTTTTTCAAAAGATCAATCATTTATGAAGTTTTGGAAATTTTGAAGTTTAGGTCATAAACACTTAGAAATTTTTCTAAGTGTTTTAACCTAGTTTTCATCCAACTTTGGGCTCATTTTTCACAAATTTCCCAAAGGATTCTGAAGAAACTCCAAACTAATGATTTGAATTAGATGTTTAGGGCTTTCCAAATTGTGTTCAACCTTCTCCAAATTCAATTTGAGCTAGGAGTTATGCTTGTTCAAAGTTGGCCTCATGAAGTAAAATTATAGGTCATGTACAATTTGGAACTTTGCAATTTTGTGCATTTTGCTTCACTAAGTGATGCTACACGACCTCTAATGCATCTGAAACCATACCATACATCAATTTCCATCATTGCATAAGGATTAGAGAAGATTCCCAAAAACAAAGGCATGTGATTATGTAATGATTGTATTTTTGAATTTATGGCAAATTGGTGATTCATCAAAGGAATCTTCTCCCAACCAATTGGAGCTCATTTCTGCAGCCATTTGGTCCCCTAAGATCAAGCAAAACCGATGGCTAGGGAGTGGTATCAAAGAGCTCATCATTGCACTTGGAATATTCTTTGAATTCCTTCATGGCTAAGAAAGCAAATCAACTTCACTAAGGAAGCTCACTCCTCTGCAGCTATACCGATCCATTTGCCTATAAATACAGATGCATTCCTCATTCAAAAACACACCAAAGCAACCATATTCCTTGCTTTCTCTTTCTCTTCTCATGTTCATTGTTTTTCAAAGTTCTTTGGCAAGAAGAATCGACTTCTTCAAACCAGAGCTTATCTTTGGAAAGTGAGCATTCTAACATCTCAAGGGAGGTCATTTGAGGTGATCCAAGCACCTGGATCACTTCTGTAAGTGGAGGAACACCATTGTTGCTCTCACTTTGGAGCATTTGCAGTTGGAGGTCCATGGAGTAATTCAGGAGGTTCTGAGCCAAGCCAATCATCCAGGCACACTCCTCAGGTCATAGTGAAGCTAACCAGATGGCTGCAGCTCATCTGTAACTCCAAATTCAACAACCTCCATGTTCACTTGAAGCTGAAATCGAGGGAGGTCCATAGAGCAATTCAGGAGGATTCAAGCTCCAATAAGCATTCAGTTAGCATCATTGAGTCTCAGGGAAGCTATTGAGATCATTCATTCAAGCCCAGGTGCTCTCAATCATCCTCACGACCTCCATTTTCAGAGGTAAGTTTCTGAACTTCACCTCTTTAATTTAAGCACTCACTGAGTTAAAGCTCGATTCTATCTTGTTTAGCATCATCAGAGGATTGAAAACCCTCTATCATCTTGCATTTATTCATCTTGTTTGTCATTTAATTTCAAATTTTGGGTTTATATGTTCTTAGAGTTTTCTGAGAAATTAGGTAGCTATAGTTCATATAAATAAATGTTAGTTACATATCTGGATTCGTGAGGAAATTTAGAACAAGATTGATGTTTACATCATGTCATTTAGTTGAGAAACCAGAGAGTTAGGATTTTGAAAATCTTTGAGCTCGAGGAAGAAGATGACTATGGCCATGGCGCGCAAAATTTGAATCTGGGGCCAAAGTTTATTTTATTTTGAATGGTATGCGTTCCTTAAACGACTGAACGAACTTGCCCTAGTGGCCTCCCATACGCCCTTAGTCTCATCATGCCTCAAGTCTGGGGTTCGAATCCCCCTCGCCCCAGACTTTTTGATTCTTTTATTTTTCAATGATTTACTAGTTGTTTTGAAACATAACCAAATGAATGCAAGTTACTATCACCACACGCGCGTTGGCTCAGTGGTGTTTGTTTTGAGTGTGTGACCTAGAGGGCGTGGGTTCAAACCCTCCAAGGGCCAAAACTATTTTTTTAACACACAATTTCTTTCATTTTCTCACAAACTTCACATATTTATTTAACCTATCAAATTAATTTATTTTCACTTCATTTTTCACACACTTATCATTTAATATACCTATTTTGTGAATAATAAAAAAAATCATAAAAATATTATTTATTTTATATATTTTTATTAGGTTTAAAATAATATGTTTTAAGTGTTTTCTTAAATACTTTAAATACATATATTCACTTTGTTTTAACCTAATCATTTTGTAAATAAAGTTTATGATAAAACCCTAATTGTTTAGGTCTTAATTAAGTAAAAATCTTTATTTTTACTTTGATTAAGTTGACTTTTGTCAATATTCAAAACTGTTTTCAATCTCTGATTAAACGGATGATTAAGGTTTTCAAACAACAAAACCATGCATCATTCCAAATCATTTTTTTCCAACTGTTTTTATAACCAGTACTGTAAAGTACTGGGCCTCTAATAGAGTGTAAGTCCCAAAAACCTTCTCTTCTTAGCTTGTTTTCAAAACTGTATTTTCAAAATCTTCTTTCTGTTTTCAAAACATTCTTCTGGTATTTGAAGGGCATTATTCCCGGTGAAACTCTTCAGATACCTATGTGACCTTTGTCCATCTTCACTTCTTCTGTTTTCAAAAAAACCTTAACTGTTTATCATATATATTCAACTGTTATCAACAAAACAACAAAAATACTGTTGAGGCTCTGTACATACTTCTTCAATGGCCTCCACTCCATCCAGGTTAGGCTTTACAAGCTTTCAATTTACAGTCTTTATTCAAATTACTGTCAAATATAAATTGTGCATATATTAGTTTAGAACTACGTTTGAGTATAAACCTTAGGACAGTTAAACTATATATATATTATAGGAATATGACCTAGGATTGAGAATGTCTTCCCGGTGAAGGCTCTTTCCTAATTAGAGATCTGTAGTTCAAACCCCCAAGATGAATTATTCCCGGTGAAACATCTTGGTAAAAACCTTAGAATCCAAATAATAGGACACATCCACCCAAAGAGGAATTATTCCCGGTGAAACCTCTTACCCATTTGCTTAGAGCCAAAATAAGTTCAAAACTACATAGCTTTCTCTTGTGCTATAACAAGGACCCTCGATTAGCCTCCTCTTGGGCTTTGTACAAGGACCCACAGGCTTCTTAAAAGCATTTCCAGCTTCCTCTTGAGCTTGTATACAAGGACCCATCAGGTTTCTTATAAACATAGGAACAGGTCTTTAGCCACCTTTTAGCCTACCCTGGTGAGTTTCTTCCAATTTAAACCAGACTTTAAACAAGCTAAGTTTGTCTCAATTTTGCATTGAGTACACCTTTTGGAATGAGAGACATGGACAGTCTCTGTCACCCTTATCTTCATCAATCTTCCTTAGCAGAGTCTAGGATCCATGCTTTGGGTCATCCTCAGCATTGAGTCAGCCTTCATCTTGGGCTTTAAACAAGAAGTCTCCATTAGATAATCTTTCTGCCATTCATTTCCAACAAAACCCCTGGAAAGGGTTAGCCTCCAAAGTCAATTAAAATCAATCAATCATTTCAATAAATCCCTGGAAAGGGTTAGCTTCCACACATTCTTTCATTTTAATACAAAACCCCTGGAAAGGGTTAGCCTCCAAAGTCAATTAATAAAAATGTCAAAAAATAAAGATTCATTTCTCTTAGGAGATAATTTCCCAAAAAAAAGAGTCAAAACCCCTGGAAAGGGTCAGCCTCCAAAAAACATGATAAAGTCAGTCTTTTACCAAATAATTCCTCCAGCTGAGTCAAAATCCCTGGAAAGGGTTAGCTTCCAAAACAAAACAGTCTTTTAATAAATAAAATCTCCTCAGTAGAGTCAAAACCAACAAAAACAGTTAGCCTCAACCTTGGGCTTCATACAAGGCACCCAAACAATAAAACTCCCCTGTCAAGAGTCAGCCTCAACCTTGGGCATTGTACAAGGCAGATAATAGAGTCTCCCCAGTGAGTCCTTCATCACTCAGTAGCCACAACCTTGGGCTTTGTACAAGGCAGATAAACCATATTTTTCATGTGTCAAAGATTCCTAACACTTAGGATCTTTCCCCATAGAGTCATCCATACTCAGTTTATTTAAGAGTCCGCCACAACCTTGGGCTTTGTACAAGGCAGAAAATAATGTTTTCCCTAGCAACAGTTAGCCACAACCTTGGGCTTTGTACAAGGCACACAAATAGAGTCTCCCTAAGTAGAGTCAGCCTCAATTCTGGGCTTTGTACAGAACACAAAAAATACCCTGTAATTAATCCCCAGTGGAGTCATCTCCCAGAGTCAATAATATTAATTAATCAATCAAAAAGCCTCAAGCTTGGGCCTCATACAAGCCAGCTAAAGTCAAATCTTTTATACAGTAGATAGACATAGCTTATCACTATAGAGAGATATTTTTACTACTCTACCACATTCAAACAAACAAACATTTCAATTTCAATTTCAATCAAAGTCTCCCATTTAGGACTCTGAAAGACATGCTCTGGCACATCCCCAGACTTGTACACTTTCCCTAATTTGGATGAGCATCTTTCTTTCATTTAAGAGGCATCTGACTGGCATACTTGCACACACAAGTAAGGTCCCCCTCTTGAATGAAATGAATCCAGTTATTCTGTCACTCCTTTAAATGTTTGTGGTAGAATAGTACAAATACCTCTCTGTAGAGATGATTTCATGTCTCTTTACTGTAAACAAAGATTTAATTCCAAGCTTCAACCTTGAGCTTCAAGCAAGGCACAAAAACAAGTAATTTCCCTAGTTAGTTCCCCGAACTACATTAAGCTCTGACTTCCACTAGGGATATGTAGGCATGAGATTCACAAGGAATCTCAGCGAGCTAATAAAATACCAAAAATAGTCAGTCTGTCTATCTGTCTGTCTTTTCTTTAATCAAATCAATTCCTTCTCCTAACACAAAGGAGAAACTTTCCCAATCATTAGCAGCAAACACAATCACAAATGACACAGAGAAGGTTCCTGTAGAGTACTACAGATATGTAGGGTGTTTAAACACTTCCCTATGTATAACCGACCCCCCGGACTCCAGAATTTCTAGTCTAGGTGAAATCCCCACACTTAGCAAACTCCTAGGGTTTAGTTGAGATCTTTTTTCCCCTTTCCTACTCGTAGGACAAATAAGAAAGTTCGTGTGATATCGTAGGAAGAACTGAAATAAAATTCATCCCACCACGGGCGCATTCTCCTTCCAAATTTCGCGTGAAGGGTTTAGCGTGCCGTCCTCCCAAGTGAAACGGGGAGGTAAAAAAAACGACACCACAGAAAAATGGCGACTCTGCTGGGGATATAAGTGTTAAAAACCTTGGTTTTTCATCCAAACCAATGGTTGACCTGTTGCTGGTCAGCCCCAATGAGGAATTAGGGATGCCAAATTCCCCCTCAAACAAGAGAGGTCCTGCCTAACCTCTGTGTCATTTCATGTGTTTGTTGCATATATATTTGTTTATTTTGTTTATTTTGTATCGGGAAAGGGCTTGATTCCCCCTTGTGGTGAGAAATCCTATACCCGGATTTGAGTGCAACATAAGATAGGATGGAGGATGTCTTCCCGGTGAAGGCCCTCTAATCTTGGTTTCCAAGTCTACTCTTGGGATTTGCCTGGCTGGTTGTGATTAACTGCGCCACTGCATTCCGAGACTGATTTGTACCAGGAGGACCTAGAAACACATTAACCCCACTTAAAGCCTTTTGTTAGGACGTAGAGCGGTGATTACGGAAGTAATTGTCACGCAGATACTACACTCAGAGAAAACTCTCTTATAGATACCAATCAACGTATCTTTAAGGTTGAGCAAAAACTCTGAGACCCCTAGAACCCGTTCTACAGGTACAAAAATCCTTATCCTTAGTTTACCATTGGGGCGGAGATCGCGTTTGGACTTAATGACCACTACACCCTTCAACGCCATGTTTGTCTAAAACTCTTGTGTGTGCATTCATGCATTCATGCATCATTCATTAATAAACAACTAAAAACAAAAAAAGAGTCTTTTTCGAGTCGTTTTTCAAGGAAACTAAATAACGAACGTTTTGAACTTCATAGAAAGAGAGAAACGGAGAAAGGACTTAAGGATCTATATTATGGATTACGGAAGAAAGAGAGCTAGGAAATACACCTTCAAGATTCCCCAGGTCGAGGAACTGGGAAAGCTAGGAAAACTGGTGGTCAACCCCCAGGTTTTCAAGGAGAAATATGGAAAACTTCTGCCTTTGCTCAATACCAACATTGTGGATGGGATCCTTCCCACATTGGTACAGTTTTACGATCCAACGTATCACTGCTTCACCTTTCCAGATTATCAGCTCATGCCTACGTTAGAGGAGTACTCTCGTCTGATTGGAATACCCGTGTACGCGCAAGATCCGTACTCCGGTTTGGAAAAGAATCCTGACGACGTTATCATTGCTGCAACTACTCCTTTGAACGTAGTCGACATCAGAACTCATATGGTGAGTAGAGGAGGAATTCAAGGATTGCCCTCCAAATTCCTGTTTGATCAAGCTCGGTACTTCGTCAGCATCCAAGATATGAGCGCATTTGAGGAAATCTTGGCTTTGCTTATCTACGGATTGTTTTTGTTCCCTAACATTAACGATTTCGTCGACATCAACGCAATTAAGATCTTCTTGATTGGAAATCCAGTTCCAACCTTGCTTGCGGATGCTTATCACTCTGTGCATTCAAGAAACCTGCAGCGAGGAGGATTAATCACATGCTGCGTACCGCTGTTATACGAATGGTTCGTTTCACACCTGCCAAAGTCTAGCACTTTCTGGAACATGAGGGATGGCCTTTACTGGTCACAGAAAATCACGTCTCTCACTCATACAGACATTGATTGGTGTAGTCCTGACAACGACGAAACCAAGATCATCTTCAGTTGCGGAAGTTTTCCCAACGTACCCCTTATTGGAACTAAGGGAGGAATCAGTTACAATCCAGCTTTAGCCCGTCGTCAATACGGCTATCCCATGAGAAATATACCAAGTAACATCCAATTGGAGGGTCTGTTCTTCAAGAACATCGACGATCATGGCAACATGCTAAAGAAGGAAATTGTTCAAGCCTGGCGTCTTGTTCACAGCAAAGGGAGAAGATTGTTAGGAAAACATCTTTGCATCTCCCTAGATCCTTACCTTCAATGGGTACGCGTCAGAGCATTCAAGCTCAGGATGCCATATCAACATCAAGAACCTATTTCCCTAAGGGAACCAATTTACCTTTTCTCCACCGATGTTGAAAAACTGCAAGCGGCATTAAACAAAGTATGCCAAGAAAGGAATGCTTGGAGGAACAAGTATCGAATTGTCAACATGGAAAATGTTGAGATTCAAAACATCCTAAGAAGGAAGGATGAGTTACTTGAAGTGCTCGATCGACAAGTGACACAATCGTCACTTTCTCATCATATCCCTCCTGCTTCCTGGATCATCGATCAGCTCACGTCAGAGAACGCTCAGCTCAAGAAACAGAAGAAGATGTTAGAACGTGAAGTCGGCTCATCATCAAAGTTTTAGAGTCCTTTCTCTCAGTTTCTCTGTATTTCCATTTTCAAAGTGTGTAAAAAACGGCGTTTTCGCTTAATTAATAAAAGTTTGATGTTTCATAACGTAATTATGGTGTTTCCTTGAAAAATAATAACTTAATTGCATATCATACATCGCTTTAGTTGTACGCACTGACACGAGAATTGTCGCGGATCTAATAGTCACTTTCCTTTCTCCAGAAAGAGAGGAGGAGAAAGAGGTGAACCAAGACTTTCAAGCTGTCTCATCCATACAACACTCGTTCAAGTCGCAAGAAAAGAATGGAAGACTTTGAGCAAGAGAATGAAGAACTCAGAGAAGAGATTAATACTCTCAAAGGTACTGTTGAAAGACTCAATAGTATGGTAGAAGCCCTGGTAGTTGCGCAGAATCGACCAACGCCAGAAGAGCCACAAAGGACTGTGGTTTCCGAGATTGTTTCTACTCCTATTCCTCAGTATACCATGCCGCCTGATCGACCTTGGGGCATGCCGTATAACTTTACTCCAGAAGGGTACATACCTCCAGCTTCTGAAGCTCCAAAAGTCACCATGGATATGCGTCCACCGGAGGGTTACAAACCTCTGGAAATTGAAGTTCCAAGAGCAACGACAATGGGTTTCGCACAACAGAATGCTGAGATTCCGAGATCTGCTGTCATGGCTTCTCCACAGCCCATTATGCATACTTTTCCCCCGCAAGGCGGACAAGTATATCATCACGCTCCAAGTGAGGATGCTGGTGTGTATGAAAGATTGGACGAGTTCCAAGAACAGTTTCTGCAAATGCAGAAGGAACTCAAGACTCTCCGGGGACAAGATCTATTTGGAAAGAATGCTGCAGACCTCTGTCTGGTTCCAAATGTTAAGATTCCTTACAAATTCAAAGTACCAGAATTCGAGAAGTACAAAGGGAATTCATGCCCACAAAGTCATCTCGTGATGTACGCTCGAAGAATGTCAACTCAGACTGATAATCAACAATTGCTCATTCATTATTTTCAAGACAGCCTGACTGGTGCTGCACTCAAATGGTACATGAACTTGGACAGTTCAGAGATTCGTACTTTTCGAGACCTCGGAGAGGCCTTCGTCAAACAGTATAAGTACAATCTGGATATGGCTCCCGACAGAGATCAACTCCGGGCCATGACTCAAAAGGATAGAGAAAGCTTCAAGGAATACGCTCAGAGATGGCGTGAAGTTGCTGCTCAAATTTGTCCACCACTTGAAGAGAAAGAAATGACCAAAATCTATCTCAAAACTTTGAGTCCATTTTACTACGGACGAATGGTTGCAAGTGCACCAAGTGACTTTACCGAGATGGTAAACATGGGTGTGCGTTTAGAAGAAGCAGTTCGAGAAGGACGCTTGAACAAAGAACCAGAATCTTCTGTTGGTCCAAGGAAGTATGGAAGTTCTTTCCAGAAGAAAAAGGATCAAGATGTCAGCAATGTCTTGCACAAAATCAAGAAGAAATTCCAACCTCAAGTTGCAGCAATAACTCCGGTTGTTAACTCAGCGCCAGCTTATCAACCTCAGGTTTCGCAACAACAAACTCAACAAAGGTCGCAGCAACCTCAGCAGTAGGTTCGACCTCCAAATTACAACAACCGGGCTCCAAGGTATCCTGCCTTTGACCCCGTACCAATGCCGTATGCAGAATTGTTTCCAACATTACTGGCAAAAGGACTCATTCAGACAAGGAGTCCTCCAAATCCTACAAACAGTTCCTCACCATGGTATAAGGCTGACCAATCTTGTCCCTATCATCAGGGGGCACCAGGTCACAATATTGAGAACTGTTTCTCTTTCAAGATTGACGTCCAACGATTAGTAAAGAGCGGAATGCTATCCTTCAAAGATACTAATCCAAACGTCCAAGCAAATCCTTTGCCGCATCATAAAGAAGCTTCAGTAAATCTGATAGATCAACACCCCAATGTCATTCAAATCTACGACATCCGTCAGATAGGGGAAAATCTTGTTAAGATGCACGCTAAACAAGCTGGGTACGGTCATGTACCACCTCACAACTACTTCACATGTGAAATTTGTCCAAAGAATAATCAAGGATGTGCCGTAGTTCAAGCTGCATTACAAGAACAAATGGACTTAGGATGGATTCAACATATCCGAGTCAGAACTGAACATGACATCAACATGGTTCAAGGATGTCCAGGAGAATACAAAATCTACAAAGTTGAAGACCTTGAAGGATCGGTAGTCAGGTTCCACAAAACTTTAAATGGACTTGCCTACTTTGGAACAGATTTCCACGCTTACAGTAGATGCGAAATCTGTCGAAGAAATTCACGAGGATGTTTGCGTGTTCGCAACGACATTCAAAAGCTGATGGATGACAATACCATTATTGTTCTTGCCAACAGAGAAGATGATGAAGTCTTTACCGTATCTCCTCAAATTAATCAAGTTGAACCTAAGCGAGTTAAGTATGATAGCAGGAAGACAGCAATTGCTCCGTTAGTCATCTACTTACCAGGTGCTGTACCGTATGAGTCCAGCAAGGCTATACCATACAAGTACAACGCTACATTCATTGAAAATGGTAAGGAAATACCATTACCGTCTGTTGTCAACATTGCTGATGTTAGTCGAGTCACCAGAAGTGGACGAGTCTTCAACAGAACAACAAAAAATGTGGAGAAACCTTCGGAGGAAGTACCACATAGGCAAGACAATCATCCGACCAATGCTGTTCAAGCGAAAGAAAATGATGAGATCTTGAAGTTAATCCAGAGGAGTGAATACAACATTGTAGACCAATTACTACATACTCCATCTAGGATTTCTGTTCTTTCCCTACTATTGAGTTCTGAAGCTCATAGGGAAGCTCTACAAAAAGTTTTGGAACAAGCTTTCGTAGAACCAAGTGTCACTATAAGCCAATTCAACAACATCATTGCCAACATCTCCGCCGGAACTAACCTAAGTTTCTGTGACGAAGATCTTCCTGAAGAAGGAGTGGACCACAATCTTCCACTTCACATCTCAGTTGGCTGCATGGGTAATACACTCACAGGAGTCCTAATAGACAATGGATCCTCTCTCAACGTCATGCCTAAATCAACATTATCAAGATTATCTTTCGAAGATTACCCTCTAAGAAAAAGTCATGTCATCGTCAAAGCATTTGATGGATCAAGAAAGTCAGTTTTCGGAGAAGTAGATCTTCCCATAACTATTGGACCTCAGACGTTCAAAATCACTTTCCAAGTTATGGATATTCCAACACAATACAGTTGTTTGCTAGGGCGCCCATGGATTCATGAGGCTGGGGCAATTACTTCAACACTTCATCAGAAACTGAAGTTCATAAGAAATGACAAATTGGTAATCGTATGTGGAGAACGAGCTCTGATCGTCAGCAACCTGTCATCATTCTCCGACATAGAACCAAAAGAAGTTGTTGGAACTAAATTCCAAGCACTTTCCTTGGACAAAGGAAAGGAGAAAGCAGCGTCTATTTCTTCATACAAAGATGCAATCCAAGTTGTAAAGGATGGCACTACCAGTGGTTGGGGGCACATTAATATTCCTACCAACAACAAGAACAGAACAGGAATTGGATTCTCTCCAACATCATCAAGAGCTATCCTAGGGATCGAGGTAGTTCTCCCCATTCAAGAAACTTTCTGCAGTGGAGGTTTTCTTCAACCTGTTCAACAAACAGTCAATACCATCGGTACGGAAAACACTGATGAAGAGGAATGGTTATCCTATCTTAACAAAGCAGGATACATCTCCCTACCAGAGTCTGAATCACCTTGCTATTATCCGACTAAAAGATCTGAAAGTAAGACTCAACCAAGCAGGGATGAAGTTACTGACAGCTTCACCACCAGAAGTCATGGTTCATCAGAAGAAGTTCCTCCTATCCCCGAAGAGACTTGGGATACATTAGGAGAACCAAGCGGAAAATTTGACTACATGGTAAAATACTCCGCTCCTGAAAGTTCAAGAATCTCTCTTAAAGATATTGTTCCAACTGGATGGAACATTGATTATGAGTACCTCTCTCAGCCAAAAGAGATGTATAACCCTTGCTATTCATCATCATCTACTGGTGAAATCATCATTGAGGATTATATCCCCAAGTCACCTTCCGAGGCTACGGATCTAGAGTTCACATATCTAGTCAATGCCATCTTGGGAGAAGAGCAAGACCAAAATACAGAAGAGGACGATCTCGAAAGTGTCTCCGACAACGAGTCTCTCCATTCAGAAGATTGGAAGTTTCCTCAAAAGAAAAACCGACATACTCCACTTGGAAATGGGTATGCTCACACCGCTCAGTCTGCTGAAGTAGAAGAAGATCGTCTGAGTGTTGCAAAGACAGTGGTTGGTAAATCAAGACCTACCACAGGCCAGCTTAAGCCTAAGGTTCCAGATTACTTAGTACACAATGGGGTTCGCCACTACTGGACAGCTGTTGAAGTTTCAACTGTTGTTCGCACTCCTAAGTAGGAACTTTCACCGTTATTTTGTCCTCTCACCATAGCCCAGGGTGAAGAGATGTTTCATAGGGCTTTGCATTTTACTATTTCTTAGGAAAATGTCCCTCTTTGCTTCGCCCAAAGCAATAGAGTTTTGTTTTATAGGGTCTTTGTTTCAAGAAATGACTGTCCATAAATAAAAATGTCATTCTGTTCCTTCGTTTAGTTTTCCCTTTTCTTTTTTCGGAAATTGGTAATCCTAAAAAACACCCTAAAAAAACATCAAAAAAAATTATTAACTGCATACACCGAGTCTTCCCTCGTTGTCTAAATAAAACTTATCACACATATGCAGATTAATCATAAAATACCCCGTTGAAACGTGCGACCGTATGACTTCTCCAAGCTTTGAGTTTCCTGTATTCGAGGCAGAGGAAGAAGAAGACGAAGAAATATCAAAGGAAATTTCACGGTTACTTCAACAAAAGGAAGAGGCCATTCAGCCATACAATGAGCCTCTAGAGATCATTAACCTTGGTTCCGATGGAAACAGAAAAGAGGTTAAGATTGGAGCTTCGCTCAGTTCAGAGATCAGAGAGAGTTTGATACAGCTACTCAAAGAATTCTCAGATGTCTTCGCTTGGTCTTACCAAGATATGCCAGGGTTGGATACCAGTATAGTGGAGCATCACTTGCCATTAAAAGCAGAATGCCCTCCGGTCAAGCAAAAATTAAGAAGAACTCATCCGGAGATGGCCATGAAAATCAAAGAGGAAGTTCAAAAGCAGATCAACGCAGGTTTCCTCGTCACTTCAGAATACCCTCAGTGGTTAGCTAACATTGTTCCCGTTCCTAAGAAAGACGGAAAAGTCCGCATGTGTGTCGACTACAGAGATTTGAACAAAGCTAGCCCTAAGGATGATTTTCCCTTACCACATATTGATATGTTGGTAGACAGTACAGCAAAATCCAAAGTGTTCTCGTTCATGGACGGATTTTCAGGATACAACCAAATCAAAATGGCACCTGAAGATATGGAAAAAACAGCTTTCATCACCCCCTGGGGCATGTTCTGCTATCGTGTTATGCCTTTTGGACTAAAGAACGCAGGGGCAACTTATCAAAGAGCCATGACTACGCTTTTCCACGACATGATGCATAAAGAAGTGGAAGTTTATGTGGACGATATGATTGCCAAATCAGAAAATGAAGAAGATCACATACAGAATCTGACAAAGTTATTTCAACGCTTACGGAAGTTTCAGCTTCGCCTGAACCCAACAAGTGCACCTTTGGTGTCTACTCAGGAAAACTCCTTGGTTTCATCGTCAGCAAACGAGGAATTGAAGTAGATCCAGACAAAGTCAAGGCAATTCAAGAAATGCCTTCACCCAGAACCGAGAAACAAGTTAGAGGATTTCTTGGACGTCTGAATTACATCTCGAGATTCATATATCTCATGACTGCAACTTGCGCTCCTATTTTCAAACTTCTACGGAAAAATCAAAGTTGCGTCTGGACAGACGATTGTCAGATAGCGTTCGACAGCATTAAGGAATATCTGCTCGAACCACCCATCTTATCTCCTCCAGTGGAAGGAAGACCTTTGATAATGTACTTAACTGTCTTAGAAGATTCCATGGGTTGTGTCCTTGGACAGCAAGACGAGACAAAGAAAAGAGCATGCCATCTACTACCTGAGCAAGAAATTCACTGACTGTGAATCCCGCTACTCCATGCTCGAGAAGACGTGTTGTGCTTTGGCCTGGGCTGCCAAGCGTCTCCGCCAGTACATGATTCGACATACTACTTGTTTGATCTCTCATATGGATCCAATCAAGTACATCTTTGAGAAGCCTGCCTTAACCGGGAGAATTGCCCGATGGCAGATGTTGTTATCAGAATATGACATTGAGTATCACGCACAGAAAGCCGTGAAAGGAAGCATTCTAGCTGAGCATCTGGCTCACCACCCACTCAATGGTCATGAATCAACCAGTTTCGACTTTCCGGACGAGGACGTCATGTACCTCAAGATGAAAGATTACGACGGCCCCTACGTGGTCAAGAGAGCTTTCTCAGGAGGAGCCTTAATACTCACGACTATGGATGGAGAAGAATTCACCCGTCCTGTGAACGTCGACGCAGTCAAGAAATACTTCGCCTAAATAAACAAAAGAACAGCTCGCTAAGTTGAAAACTCGCAAAGAGCGACTTAGGCAAAAAAGAGCGTCTCGGTGAATCGAAAACCCGAAAGGGCGATTCAGGCAAAAGTTAGAGACATAAAAAATATATTAATCAATCCCGGTAGACTTAAAACCCGAAAGGGGTAGTTTACGCAAAAGTTAGGGATATATGGCAAGTAACTGTGTTCAGGACACACTTGATCATTCAAAATCCATAGCGGAGTATTCATCAGCAGTAGGTCATCTTCTACGAAGCACGAATACAGCGCAACTCGGAGTGGAAGGGAAAGATAACGGTCGTCACGTTTCATCGTAGCCCTTTTCCCGAAAATTACCAATTTCCAACTTTGTAAATACTCCATGGAATCAAGCATTTGGCTGATTACCATTCCATATATAATAATTTGAGCCTTGTGCTTTTCCTTTGCAATCTAGTCTTATTCAGTTTCTTGAAATGCATTTTAAATTTAAACAGTCATTTTCTTGAAACAAATGTTTTCATAAAATAAAAATGAATTTACTTGCAAAAATAAAGGTGAAATTTCTTTCTAAGGTTTACAAACAATAGGAAGAATGCAAACAGTTGCTCCGAGAACGGTTGAGACTCTGGGAACCAATAATTCCCCATGAGGTCGCTTTGCGAACATCTCCCGATGACGGATCTTCACTTCAATTCATATTACTCATTTCGAACAGCGGACAACTGATAACCAGATATTCCCAACAGAGTTCGAACTACAAGAAGGGGATATCTTCTGATCCACAAGAATTTCAGTCGTATCATAGGATTTTACATCCGCGACAATTCTATTCACATTCACTTTACATTTTATCATTGTCATAATATTCATGCATACATTACATCATAATTGCATAGCCGAATCAGGCTTTGATCCTGTGAATGCCCGAGTCATTGAGGCATGAACTCGAGTTTCCCCTGCAAGTTCCGGAGAAACTTTTTCCTTCGAGACAACAGTTCATACACAAGGATCTCACCAAGCAAGTCAACAGATGGTAGTCTCCCTCAAAGAGATAGTTTGTTCACTTTTGGAAATCCTCAGCCGAGATTCTCCTGCAGAGCGACATTCGACAGTCTTCTTCAGATAAGATGGTCTGCTTCACATTTTGGAATTCCCTAGAGGTTTGGTATTTCCCCAGCAGTGTCAAGAGGTGCCACTTCTTGTCAAAGAAAAATCCAGAATCTCCCAGCAGATCGACAAATGATTCCCCAGCGGAGTCAGCGAATGATAGTCTTCGTCCAGAAGATAGTTCAGATTCCCCAACAAAGTCAGCAAATGGCAGTCTCTTTCAGCAGAAGACAGTTTGCTCACTTTCTATCATAACAGAGTCAGCAAATGGCAGTCTCTTTCAGCAGAAGACAGTTTGCTCACTTTCTATCATAACAAAGTCAGCAAATGGCAGTCTCTTTCAGCAGAAGACAGTTTGCTCACTTTCTATCATAACAGAGTCAGCAAATGGCAGTCTCTTTCAGCAGAAGACAGTTTGCTCACTTTCTATCACAACAAAGTCAGCGAATGGCAGTCTCTTTCAGCAGAAGACAGTTTGCTCACTTTCTTTCATGACAAGGGTCGATAAATGGCAATCTTCCCCGGCAGAAGACAGTTTGTTCCCCTAGCAATTGGCAAATGGAAGTCTTTTCCCAAGAAAAGACAGTTTGTCTGTTAAATACTCAAGAGATCGACAAATGGCAGTTTCTTCGAACAGTTTGTCTGTTTCTGGGATGTTTAACTCCCCACAGAGTCGATGAATGGCAGTTTTCCTCTTAGGAAAACAGTTCGTTGATTCCCCAGGCACCAGTCGACGAATGGCAGTTTTCACCCCGAAAACAGTTCGTCCGCCTTCAAACAAAGTCATTAGCCCCTCAAAAGATCATGAGGCCATATGACATTCTTTCAAAGACGTCAAGTCAAAAGGGAAGATGGCGAAGTTTCTCTACAGCCGTCAAATGGCATCTTATCTCCAAGCGCTGATAAGAAGTTTGACGAGGAAACAAACCTTTGATGTTTCTTTACTACCGTCAAATGGCATCTTATCTCCAAGCGCTGATAAGAAGTTTGACGAGGAAACAAACCTTTGAAGTTTCTTTACTACCGTCAAATGGCATCTTATCTCCAAGCGCTGATAAGAAGTTTGACGAGGAAACAAACCTTTGAAGTTTCTTTACTACCGTCAAATGGCATCTTACCTCCAAGCGCTGGTAAGAAATTTGGTGAGGAAACAAACCATTGGAAATTTTCTCTTTATCTGAGATATTGTCCAAACACAACTAAGACCAGTTTCGAGATATGGACATCCGAAACAAGGGGGAGGTTGTTTACCTTTTTCTAAGTATCAACACTTAGTTAAAGAAGATGGATTGTGCATCCTATACTGCCATCCATTCGCCAGAATCCACATCAAGTATTTTTGCAGGAGTTTGTCTCCTCATCCCCCGCCAAGTGCGACAACGGGATCAAGTCATGCAAAGATTTTATCAATTACAACATCTCAGGAGCGCCCAAAATTCGGGCATTCCTCGATATTTAAGTCTCTTTTACGCCGGAAAGATCAAGATATCAATCTCTCTCCCTCCAGATAAAAGAAACTTAAATAGGGGCATCTGTCATACCCTAATTTTTGACCCCCCTGAGATGGCATATCTTCAGGATTTTTCATCAGGTCAAGACAAGTTTCCAGAGCAGTTACTTCTCCATCTGGTATCTAATCGAGGATGCTCAAAGACAAGAAAGCTCAGGCAAAGGATCAATCAATACAAGGATGAGTCCCTAATACAATCATGGGGCTCAAGGACTTCATTATTACACCTATGATTGATTAGACACCCAGTCATCTAAGCACAGGATTACTCAGATCAACAGACTAGGGTTTGGAGCCTATCAAGGACTAAAATCAGGGATCACTTTTGGGAAACCCTAAAAAGCCCCAGGGAACCATTCAAAGACATCAATCATCTTCAAATAACTCATATGACAAGATCCACTGGACATTACATCTCAGTTCAAAGTCTACAGTCATCATTGTCCTCTGGTCGACAATTAGGGTTTTTGACCTAATTCACCAAGATAGTTGACTTTTAATCAGGGCATGAATCCAAAACTCAAGACATGATTCAAAAATCTCTACTACCTCAATATAATCCATTTACATCATTCATTTGAGGAGAAGATCTTGTTTCTACACAAAAGCCCAAAAATTCACTTTGTCAGGAAAAGTCAACTGTGTGGGATCATCATTGACTTTTAAGGTTTTTGGTCAAAAAATGACTTTCAAAGATCAATATCATCAATATATGGATATTAAAGTCATTTGACCAAAGAAATTCAAAGAAATTCATCAAGGAACAAAAAGTCGGGAATTAGGGTTTTTGAGGGCATTGTGAGAACTCAAAATTTCACCTACACAACTCAAAAAACTTCCAACATGAAAGTTGTAGATCTTGCAAAATAAAACAACATCTTACAAAGGAACTTTTTTCAAAAGATCAATCATTTATGAAGTTTTGGAAATTTTGAAGTTTAGGTCATAAACACTTAGAAATTTTTCTAAGTGTTTTAACCTAGTTTTCATCCAACTTTGGGCTCATTTTTCACAAATTTCCCAAAGGATTCTGAAGAAACTCCAAACTAATGATTTGAAGTAGATGTTTAGGGCTTTCCAAATTGTGTTCAACCTTCTCCAAATTCAATTTGAGCTAGGAGTTATGCTTGTTCAAAGTTGGCCTCATGAAGTAAAATTATAGGTCATGTACAATTTGGAACTTTGCAATTTTGTGCATTTTGCTTCACTAAGTGATGCTACACGACCTCTAATGCATCTGAAACCATACCATACATCAATTTCCATCATTGCATAAGGACTAGAGAAGATTCCCAAAAACAAAGGCATGTGATTATGTAATGATTGCATTTTTGAATTTATGGCAAATTGGTGATTCATCAAAGGAATCTTCTCCCAACCAATTGGAGCTCATTTCTGCAGCCATTTGGTCCCCTAAGATCAAGCAAAACCGATGGCTAGGGAGTGGTATCAAAGAGCTCATCATTGCACTTGGAATATTCTTTGAATTCCTTCATGGCTAAGAAAGCAAATCAACTTCACTAAGGAAGCTCACTCCTCTGCAGCTATACCGATCCATTTGCCTATAAATAGAGATGCATTCCTCATTCAAAAACACACCAAAGCAACCATATTCCTTGCTTTCTCTTTCTCTTCTCATGTTCATTGTTTTTCAAAGTTCTTTGGCAAGAAGAATCGATTTCTCCAAACCAGAGCTTATCTTTGGAAAGTGAGCATTCTAACATCTCAAGGGAGGTCATTTGAGGTGATCCAAGCACCTGGATCACTTCTGTAAGTGGAGGAACACCATTGTTGCTCTCACTTTGGAGCATTTGCAGTTGGAGGTCCATGGAGTAATTCAGGAGGTTCTGAGCCAAGCCAATCATCCAGGCACACTCCTCAGGTCATAGTGAAGCTAACCAGATGGCTGCAGCTCATCTGTAACTCCAAATTCAACAACCTCCATGTTCACTTGAAGCTGAAATTGAGGGAGGTCCATAGAGCAATTCAGGAGGATTCAAGCTCCAATAAGCATTCAGTTAGCATCATTGAGTCTCAGGGAAGCTATTGAGATCATTCATTCAAGCCCAGGTGCTCTCAATCATCCTCACGACCTCCATTTTCAGAGGTAAGTTTCTGAACTTCACCTCTTTAATTTAAGCACTCACTGAGTTAAAGCTCGATTCTATCTTGTTTAGCATCATCAGAGGATTGAAAACCCTCTATCATCTTGCATTTATTCATCTTGTTTGTCATTTAATTTCAAATTTAGGGTTTATATGTTCTTAGAGTTTTCTGAGAAATTAGGTAGCTATAGTTCATATAAATAAATGTTAGTTACATATCTGGATTCGTGAGGAAATTTAGAACAAGATTGATGTTTACATCATGTCATTTAGTTGAGAAACCAGAGAGTTAGGATTTTGAAAATCTTTGAGCTCGAGGAAGAAGATGACTATGGCCATGGCGCGCAAAATTTGAATCTGGGGCCAAAGTTTATTTTATTTTGAATGGTATGCGTTCCTTAAACGACTGAACGAACTTGCCCTAGTGGCCTCCCATACGCCCTTAGTCTCATCATGCCTCAAGTCTGGGGTTCGAATCCCCCCCGCCCCAGACTTTTTGATTCTTTTATTTTTCAATGATTTACTAGTTGTTTTGAAACATAACCAAATGAATGCAAGTTACTATCACCACACGCGCGTTGGCTCAGTGGTGTTTGTTTTGAGTGTGTGACCTAGAGGGCGTGGGTTCAAACCCTCCAAGGGCCAAAACTATTTTTTTAACACACAATTTCTTTCATTTTCTCACAAACTTCACATATTTATTTAACCTATCAAATTAATTTATTTTCACTTCATTTTTCACACACTTATCATTTAATATACCTATTTTGTGAATAATAAAAAAAATCATAAAAATATTATTTATTTTATATATTTTTATTAGGTTTAAAATAGTATGTTTTAAGTGTTTTCTTAAATACTTTAAATACATATATTCACTTTGTTTTAACCTAATCATTTTGTAAATAAAGTTTATGATAAAACCCTAATTGTTTAGGTCTTAATTAAGTAAAAATCTTTATTTTTACTTTGATTAAGTTGACTTTTGTCAATATTCAAAACTGTTTTCAATCTCTGATTAAACGGATGATTAAGGTTTTCAAACAACAAAACCATGCATCATTCCAAATCATTTTTTTCCAACTGTTTTTATAACCAGTACTGTAAAGTACTGGGCCTCTAATAGAGTGTAAGTCCCAAAAACCTTCTCTTCTTAGCTTGTTTTCAAAACTGTATTTTCAAAATCTTCTTTCTGTTTTCAAAACATTCTTCTGGTATTTGAAGGGCATTATTCCCGGTGAAACTCTTCAGATACCTATGTGACCTTTGTCCATCTTCACTTCTTCTGTTTTCAAAAAAACCTTAACTGTTTATCATATATATTCAACTGTTATCAACAAAACAACAAAAATACTGTTGAGGCTCTGTACATACTTCTTCAATGGCCTCCACTCCATCCAGGTTAGGCTTTACAAGCTTTCAATTTACAGTCTTTATTCAAATTACTGTCAAATATAAATTGTGCATATATTAGTTTAGAACTACGTTTGAGTATAAACCTTAGGACAGTTAAACTATATATATATTATAGGAATATGACCTAGGATTGAGAATGTCTTCCCGGTGAAGGCTCTTTCCTAATTAGAGATCTGTAGTTCAAACCCCCAAGATGAATTATTCCCGGTGAAACATCTTGGTAAAAACCTTAGAATCCAAATAATAGGACACATCCACCCAAAGAGGAATTATTCCCGGTGAAACCTCTTACCCATTTGCTTAGAGCCAAAATAAGTTCAAAACTACATAGCTTTCTCTTGTGCTATAACAAGGACCCTCGATTAGCCTCCTCTTGGGCTTTGTACAAGGACCCACAGGCTTCTTAAAAGCATTTCCAGCTTCCTCTTGAGCTTGTATACAAGGACCCATCAGGTTTCTTATAAACATAGGAACAGGTCTTTAGCCACCTTTTAGCCTACCCTGGTGAGTTTCTTCCAATTTAAACCAGACTTTAAACAAGCTAAGTTTGTCTCAATTTTGCATTGAGTACACCTTTTGGAATGAGAGACATGGACAGTCTCTGTCACCCTTATCTTCATCAATCTTCCTTAGCAGAGTCTAGGATCCATGCTTTGGGTCATCCTCAGCATTGAGTCAGCCTTCATCTTGGGCTTTAAACAAGAAGTCTCCATTAGATAATCTTTCTGCCATTCATTTCCAACAAAACCCCTGGAAAGGGTTAGCCTCCAAAGTCAATTAAAATCAATCAATCATTTCAATAAATCCCTGGAAAGGGTTAGCTTCCACACATTCTTTCATTTTAATACCAAACCCCTGGAAAGGGTTAGCCTCCAAAGTCAATTAATAAAAATGTCAAAAAATAAAGATTCATTTCTCTTAGGAGATAATTTCCCAAAAAAAAGAGTCAAAACCCCTGGAAAGGGTCAGCCTCCAAAAAACATGATAAAGTCAGTCTTTTACCAAATAATTCCTCCAGCTGAGTCAAAATCCCTGGAAAGGGTTAGCTTCCAAAACAAAACAGTCTTTTAATAAATAAAATCTCCTCAGTAGAGTCAAAACCAACAAAAACAGTTAGCCTCAACCTTGGGCTTCATACAAGGCACCCAAACAATAAAACTCCCCTGTCAAGAGTCAGCCTCAACCTTGGGCATTGTACAAGGCAGATAATAGAGTCTCCCCAGTGAGTCCTTCATCACTCAGTAGCCACAACCTTGGGCTTTGTACAAGGCAGATAAACCATATTTTTCATGTGTCAAAGATTCCTAACACTTAGGATCTTTCCCCATAGAGTCATCCATACTCAGTTTATTTAAGAGTCCGCCACAACCTTGGGCTTTGTACAAGGCAGAAAATAATGTTTTCCCTAGCAACAGTTAGCCACAACCTTGGGCTTTGTACAAGGCACACAAATAGAGTCTCCCTAAGTAGAGTCAGCCTCAATTCTGGGCATTGTACAGAACACAAAAAATACCCTGTAATTAATCCCCAGTGGAGTCATCTCCCAGAGTCAATAATATTAATTAATCAATCAAAAAGCCTCAAGCTTGGGCCTCATACAAGCCAGCTAAAGTCAAATCTTTTATACAGTAGATAGACATAGCTTATCACTATAGAGAGATATTTTTACTACTCTACCACATTCAAACAAACAAACATTTCAATTTCAATTTCAATCAAAGTCTCCCATTTAGGACTCTGAAAGACATGCTCTGGCACATCCCCAGACTTGTACACTTTCCCTAATTTGGATGAGCATCTTTCTTTCATTTAAGAGGCATCTGACTGGCATACTTGCACACACAAGTAAGGTCCCCCTCTTGAATGAAATGAATCCAGTTATTCTGTCACTCCTTTAAATGTTTGTGGTAGAATAGTACAAATACCTCTCTGTAGAGATGATTTCATGTCTCTTTACTGTAAACAGAGATTTAATTCCAAGCTTCAACCTTGAGCTTCAAGCAAGGCACAAAAACAAGTAATTTTCCTAGTTAGTTCCCCGAACTACATTAAGCTCTGACTTCCACTAGGGATATGTAGGCATGAGATTCACAAGGAATCTCAGCGAGCTAATAAAATACCAAAAATAGTCAGTCTGTCTATCTGTCTGTCTTTTCTTTAATCAAATCAATTCCTTCTCCTAACACAAAGGAGAAACTTTCCCAATCATTAGCAGCAAACACAATCACAAATGACACAGAGAAGGTTCCTGTAGAGTACTACAGATATGTAGGGTGTTTAAACACTTCCCTATGTATAACCGACCCCCCGGACTCCAGAATTTCTAGTCTAGGTGAAATCCCCACACTTAGCAAACTCCTAGGGTTTAGTTGAGATCTTTTTTCCCCTTTCCTACTCGTAGGACAAATAAGAAAGTTCGTGTGATATCGTAGGAAGAACTGAAATAAAATTCATCCCACCACGGGCGCATTCTCCTTCCAAATTTCGCGTGAAGGGTTTAGCGTGCCGTCCTCCCAAGTGAAACGGGGAGGTAAAAAAAACGACACCACAGAGTCCATCAAATTACTTTCAATCAGAATATCTGAGATCATTCTAGCGAAAGGAATAGTATTTCTTTGAAGATGAGGATACTTCTCACGTTCTTCACCCCTTGACTCTTCAATAGCCAACTTCAGATTCTGAAAGAGAATGTTGGATATGTTGAGTTCAATTCTTCTTCCAATGCAGAAGAGAGTGTATTTGTGATCAGGACTGATGTAAGAGGAGGTGAACGATTGCTTTCTATAATGGAGAGAACCCAGAATAATTTCAGCCCACACTTGATAAAACGCCCTCAAGGTACCGGTTTTGTGTGATTCAATACCGGTAGCAAGTGAGATTTGTTTTTCAACCTGTAGCCAGTTAACTCTACCAGGAAGAGGACCAGTGCATCCTTCTTCATCATTCAGTTTGTACAGTTTCCTGGTCAGTTTCTCAGTTATCATAACTTCATGCCCTAGCACAAAGGAGATGATAACAGTTGAAGTAACGGTTGCATGAGCCCAGAAGTCTTTCACCAGAGTTGGATAAATTGGTCCAACCAATCTACCAAGATAACTTGACCAGCCTTATCCCAAGATTCTTGCATCAGGATGAAAACCATTTGCTTTCAGATTTTCAAAATCCTCAGCAGACTCACAAAGAACTTCTAACTCTTCAGTAGGAATGAAGCAGGTTTTCAATGGAGCAAAATCACGCTTGCTCATAACCAGTTGAGTGGATGATACTTCTGTTTGGCTTGCAAAGCTTGATGAAGGATTCATGGTGAAATGCTTGGTTTCAGAATAAAGCTAGGGTTCGTGCGATGAATGCAAAGAGAGAGACAAATGAATAGAGAGAGAGCGAAAAAGATGAAATGAAGATGAAGCGGGTATTTAAAAGATGAATAAAAGAAAATAATAAATGCAGTATGGTTTAATGAAATGAAAAAAAACATGACATCAATATGCATTTAATGAGAAATGACGTTAGGAGAGATAAAGTGACAAAGTGAAATGATTTGCACAGTTACCTAGGGCGGCGTCTCCTCAACTGCACGCATGCTTGTCCAGAAATAGTAAACACGTGTTCGTTTTCTGGAAATACTAGTGACAGCTGTTTTGCTTTGAAAGAGCTTCTGAATCAACTTAGATAGTGAAACGTTAGTAATAACAGAATCAGAACTTCTAATTGATCATTATCAGAACTTCTTATAAACACATAATCCTAACACATTTCAGAATATACCCATACATAAGATCTTCTCATCTTCTCATTCTGGGCATAA
The DNA here is from genome assembly GCF_029867415.1 of Vicia villosa. Lineage (NCBI taxonomy): Eukaryota > Viridiplantae > Streptophyta > Magnoliopsida > Fabales > Fabaceae > Vicia > Vicia villosa. The sequence goes on along the minus strand of NW_026706212.1, from coordinate 57,998 downwards.
ATCCATACTGATATTTTTCAGAATGAACTTAAACCTATCTTCAGCAAGGGGTTTTGTAAAGATATCAGCCCATTGATGGTCTGTATCCACAAAGTTTAAAGAGAGAACACCCTTCTGAACATAGTCCCTAATGAAATGATGTTTAATCTCAATATGTTTAGCTTTGGAATGTAAGATAGGATTCTTAGATAAACATATGGCAGAAGTATTGTCACAGAGGATAGGAATGTTACTCTCATATATTTGATAATCTTCTAGCTGACTCTTCATCCAGAGCATTTGTGTGCTACAACCAGCAGCAGCAACATATTCTGCTTCTGTTGTTGAGAGGGCAATGGTAGCTTGCTTCGTGCTGTACCAGGAGATCAGATGACTTCCTAGAAATTGACAACTTCCAGAAGTACTCTTCCTTTCAATTCTATCTCCAGCATAGTCAGCATCACAAAATCCTACTAAGTTGTATTCTTTAGATCTTCTGTAGACTAAGCCAACATTAGTAGTACCTTTCAAATACCTCAGAATTCTCTTAACAGCAGTTAAGTGAGATTCTCTAGGATCTGATTGGAATCTAGCACACAAACAAACACTGAATAGAATATCAGGTCTAGAAGCAGTAAGATATAAAAGAGATCCAATCATACCTCTGTACAACTTCTGATCAACCTTCTTACTTACCTCATCCTTACCTAGAACACACGTTGGATGCATAAGAGTTTTGGCTTCTTTGCTTTCAGAAAGATTAAACTTCTTCAGAAGTTCCTTCACATACTTCGTTTGATGAACATAAGTTCCATCAGAAGTTTGATTGATTTGAATCCCAAGAAAGTACTTGAGTTCACCCATCATACTCATTTCAAATTCAGCCTGCATAGACTTAGCAAACTCCTTCCCAAGTGAAGCATTAGATGTTCCAAAAATAATATCATCAACATAAATTTGACAAATTAAGATGTCTTTCTTAGATGTTTTACAGAAGAGAGTCGTATCCACTTGTCCTCTAGTGAAACCATTGTCTAGAAAGAAAGAACTTAATCTTTCATACCAAGCTCTAGGAGCTTGCTTCAATCCATACAATGATTTCTTAAGTTTGAAAACATGTTCTAGAGACTTAGAGTCTTCAAAACCAGGAGGTTGGTGAACATAGACTTCCTCATCTATATAACCATTTAAGAAGGCACTCTTAACATCCATTTGATACAGAGTGATGTTGTGCTGAGTGGCAAAGGAAATTAATAAACGAATAGATTCTAACCTGGCCACTGGTGCAAAGGTTTCTGTATAGTCAATCCCTTCTTGCTGACTATATCCCTGAGCCACCAGTCTGGCTTTGTTTCTTACCACTTCTCCCTTCTCACTGAGCTTGTTTCTGAACACCCACTTTGTACCAATGATGTTGAAACCTTTTGGTCTAGGAACAAGATCCCATACATCATTCCTCGTAAACTGATTAAGTTCTTCTTACATGGCAATTATCCAGTCTGGATCTTCTAGAGCTTGATCAACAGAAGTTGGCTCGATCAAAGAGACAAGACCTAATTGACATTCTGCATTGTTCTTAAGGAATGCTCTTGTTCTGATAGGATCATCTTTCTTCCCAAGGATCACATCTTCTGAGTGAGCTGAAGTGAGTCTAGAAGATCTTCTGACTGTTGGCTCTTCAGAAGTTCTGAGATTCTCTAAAGATGCAGCAACTTGATCTTCTGATTCTTTGCTTCTGAGATTTTCAGCTTCTGAAACTTTGCTTCTTGGTTCTACAGCTTCTGATAATATCAATATCTATATCTGCAAAATTCTCAAACTGCTTTGGCTTTTCAAGACCAAGCTTATCATCAAATCTGATATTGATTGACTCTTCTACAACCAATGTTTCAGTATTGTATACTCTGTAGCCTTTGGAGCGTTCAGAATATCCAAGAAGGAAACATTTTTGTGCCTTAGAATCAAACTTACCAAGATGATCTTTAGTATTCAGAATGAAACAAACACATCCAAAAGGATGAAAGTATGAAATGTTGGGCTTTCTGTTCTTCCACAATTCATAAGGAGTCTTATTTAGAATAGATCTTATAAAGATTCTATTCTGAATATAACATGCAGTGTTTATTGCTTCTGCCCAGAAGTGCTTAGCCATATTGGTTTCATTGATCATGGTTCTGGCCATTTCTTGTAGAGTCCTATTCTTTCGCTCTACAACTCCATTTTGCTGTGGAGTTCTAGGGCAAGAGAAATCATGGGCAATACCATTTTCTTTGAAGAACTCCTCAAAGAATCTGTTCTCAAATTCACCACCATGATCACTTCTGACCTTTATGATTTTGCACTCCTTCTCAGATTGAATCTGAGTGCAGAATTCAAAGAACACTGAATGAGACTCATCCTTGTGTTTTAAGAACTTTACCCATGTCCAGCGGCTATAATCATCTACGATAACTAATCCATATTTCTTCCCTCTGACAGATGCTGGTTTGACTGGTCCAAACAGATCAATATGCAGAAGTTTTAACGGCCTTGAGGAAGAGACAACATTCTTAGATTTGAATGCAGGTCTGGAGAACTTGCCCTTCTGACATGCTTCACACAGAGCATCTGATTTGTATTTCATATTTGGGAGTCCTCTGACCAGATTTAGTTTGTTAATCTGAGAAATCTTTCTCAAACTAGCATGTCCTAATCTTTTGTGCCAGACCCATTGCTCTTCAGAAACAGACATAAGGCAAGTCACCTTCTGCTTCTCAAGATCTGAAAGATCAATCTTATAAATGTTGTTCTTTCTCTTGCCTGTAAATAGGATTGAGCCATCCTTCTGACTTACAGCCTTGCAAGACTTTTGATTAAAGATTATGTCATAACCATTGTAACTTAATTGACTTATGGATAATAAGTTATGCGTTAATCCTTCTACAAGAAGTACATTAGTTATGGAAGGAGAGTTACCAATACTTATGGTTCCAGAGTCAATAATCCTGCCCTTCTGATCTCCTCCAAACTTGACTTCTCCACCAGACTTAAGCAACAGGTCTTGGAACATAGACCTTCTTCCCGTCATGTGTCGCGAGCACCCAGAGTCCAGGTACCATGACATTTTGTGCTTTGTCTTCTTTGCTGCTAAGGATATCTGCAACAGAAATTATCTTCTCCTTAGGTACCCACAATTTCTTGGGTCCTTTCTTGTTAGTTTTCCTCAAGTTCTGATTGAACTTGGGTTTAGCATTATAAGTAACAGGAGGAACAGCATGATATTCTTTAGGTTTGGTAGCATGATATCTTTTAGGTTGTGTCACATGCTTCTTGGTGTGTGTAGTGTGAAAACTCTGTGCATGTGAAGTGAGCCTAATATCATGTGAGTGGCCATATTTAAACTGATCATACAATGGCTTGTATGTGATTTTCAAATCATCAACAGGTTCAAATTTATGTGAGGTATCACCCTCATAGCCAAAACCAAACCTTTTGTTTCCAGAAACACCATATATCATAGAAGCAAGATGACTTCTGCCAATACTTCTAGAAAGGAACTTTCTGAAGCTCGAGTCATATTTTTTCAGAATATGATTGAGGCTAGGAATGGATTTTTCTGATTCAGAAGGAGATCCAATATCTTTGGATAATTTTAAAACTTTTTCCTTCTGTTCAGAATTTTCCACTTGCAGCTTCTTAGTTTCAAATTCAAATTGCTTTTTCAGCTTTTTGTATTTGATACTAAGATGAGCCTTGAGTTCCAGAAGTTCTGTTAAACTGGAAACTAACTCTTCTCTAGATAGTTCAGAAAATACCTCTTCAGAATCTGATTCTGGTGTAGATTCTGATCCATCATCTACTGTGGCCATCAGTGCAAGGTTTGCTTGCTCTCCTTCAGAGTCTGATTCTGATTCTGATTAAGAATCATCCCATGTTGCCATAAGACCTTTCTTCTTATGAAACTTCTTCTTGGGATTCTCCTTCTGAAGTTTTGGGCATTCATTCTTGAAGTGTCCAGGCTTATTGCACTCATAGCAGATGACCTTCTTCTTGTCAGATCTTCTGCCTCCAGAAGATTCTCCTCTTTCAGGCTTCTTTGAACTTCTGAAGCTCTTGAACTTCCTTTGCTTGCTCTTCCAGAGATGGTTTACCCTTCTGGAGATCATGGACAGTTCATCTTCTTCTTCTGATTCTGATTCTTCAGAATCTACTTCTTCAGCCTGAAAAGCGTTAGTGCATTTTTTATAATTAGCTTTTAATGCAATAGACTTACCTTTCTTCTGAGGCTCATTTGCATCCAGCTCTATCTCATGGCTTCTCAAGGCACTGATTAGCTCTTCCAAAGAAACCTCATTCAGATTCTTTGCAATCTTGAATGCAGTCACCATTGGACCCCATCTTCTGGGAAAGCTTCTGATGATCTTCTTTACATGATCAGTCTTGGTGTAGCCTTTGTCCAGAACTCTTAATCCAGCAGTTAGCATTTGAAATCTTGAAAACATCTTCTCAATATTTTCATCATCCCCCATCTTGAAGGCTTCATATTTCTGGATTAGAGCAAGAGCTTTGGTCTCCTTGACTTGAGCATTTCCTTCATGGGTCATTTTCAATGACTCATATATATCATAGGCAGTTTCCCTGTTAGATATCTTCTCATACTCAGCATGAGAGATAGCATTCAGTAAAACAGTCCTACATTTATGATGATTTTTGAAAAGCTTCTTTTGATCATCATTCATTTCTTGTCTTGTAAGCCTTACGCCAGTAGCGTTCACTGGATGTTTGTAACCATCCATCAGAAGATCCCATAAGTCACCATCTAGACCAAGGAAGTAACTTTCAAGTTTATCTTTCCAATATTCAAAGTTTTCACCATCAAATACTGGCGGTCTAGTATAACCATTGTTACCATTTCCATTGTATTGCTCAGCTGAGCCAGATGTAGTTGTAGATGAAGGTGGTGGAGTCTCAACCATCTTGACTTAGTGTTTTTCTCTTCTTGAATCTTTTCTAAACACGGTTAAGTGCTTGCACCTTAGAACCGGCGCTCTGATGCCAATTGAAGGATAGAAAAACACTTAGAAAGGGGGGGTTTGAATAAGTGTAGCTTTAAAAACTTGTAAGATAAAAACAATTTGCACAATGATTTTTATCCTGGTTCGTTGTTAACTAAACTACTCCAATCCACCCCCTTGGAGTGATTTACCTCACCTGAGGATTTAATCCACTAATCACACGAGATTACAATGGTTTTCCACTTAGACAACTTCTAAGTCTTCTAGAGTATACTGATCACAACCTGATCACTCTAGGAACAATCTGCTTAGATACCCTCTAAGACTTTCTAGAGTATACTGATCAACAACCTGATCACTCTAGTTCTTACGACTTAATGTAAACAAATTCTAAGAGTTACAATGCTTCTTATAAAGCTATTATCACAACTGTGATTTTCTCTTAAGTTTATGCTTGATCTCACTAAAGTATTACAACAACAATATAGTGAGGTTGATGATGAAGTTTGAGAGCTTTTGATTTGAACAGCGTTTTTGCATAAGAGTCTTGTATTCAGAATTCGTAACTTAGCTTCTCATCAGAACTTCATATTTATAGGCGTTTGAGAAGATGACCGTTGGGAGCATTTAATGCTTTGCATATTTCGTACAGCATTGCATTTAATGTTTCACTCTTTTGTCAACTACCTCGAGCCTTGCTTTCGTTGTGTCTACTGACATTGCCTTTCATAGCTTTCAACGTTCCTTTTGTCAGTCAGCGTATCCTGCCAGCTAGTACTTGCTTCTGATCTGATGTTTGTGTGAACAACGTTTGAATATCATCAGAGTCAAACAGCTTGGTGCAGAGCATCTTCTTGTCTTCTGACCTTGAAGTGCTTCTGAGCGTGATACCATGAGAACTTCAGTGCTTCTGCTTCTGGTCTCAAGTTCTTCTGATGCTTCCATAGACCCATGTTCTGATTCTGCTTGACCATCTTCTGATGTCTTGCCAGACCATGTTCTGATGTTGCATGCTGAACCTTCTGAGTCAGTGCTTCTTGCGCTGATTTTGTGCATACTCTTTATATAATTCCTGAAATGGAAATTGCATAGTATTAGAGTACCACATTATCTCTTACAAAATTCATATACATTGTTATCATCAAAACTAAGAATATTGATCAGAACAAATCTTGTTCTAACACCTTTGAAGATCATCAGAGGAAAGTTAATTTTCTTCCCACGGAGGGCACATAGTATAAACTCCAAATCCTCCACCATGATGCTATTTTGATCATGGTTTCGTGGACGAAAGTTGCCCACGAGGAGTTGGTGCCAAACCCTAATGACCTTGGCGCTGAAAGGATCATTGTCCTTAAGAGTCCTCAACATAAGATGGGTGGTCATGTTGAAGGTATTGTCATCAAAAGTCTCTCCAGAGTTATTGCATCTCAGCAGGTTGGAGATGGTGGAGGGAGTGATAGTAATATGGGCCCTTCGAACCTCAGAGACGATAGTGGTTCTGCCTTCCGGATTTATGCGCAGAGACGCAAACATCCAAAAGTCCGCTAACATATTGGGATAAACAGATCCCTTCATGATTTCATGGTAAAAATCAAGCTCTTGGTTAGCAAAGAGGGCGCTGATGCTTATAAAGTTTTCATCAAGTTCTTCTTCAGAGAGTTTGATTTCTTTCTTGATGCAAGCCCTGATGTTAGCGTAAGTTAAGGGTAGTGCCATTTGGAGAAGAAAGGTTGGAAAAGGTTTTATCTGACTCTGTATTTGAGAGAATGCTGGAAGAAACGAAATTTTGGGCAAGAGTTTGAAGAAAGTGTGAAGGAAGAAGTGGAATGCCAACCCTTTATATAGAATAAGTTGGCAGTAAAGGAATGGTTCATTTTTAATGTTTGATTGGACTGCGTTTGGTATTCCAAAGAAAAGTTATGGCTTCCACCGTTTCCCGCCCTTGGAAGTTGAAGTGTAATCATGATGAGAACTGATGCACGCACGTCTCAAATAGACGTTTTGAAAAAGGTGAAGTCATCTTTCAATGATGGTTACGGCTAAGGGTAGTAGAAACGTCAAGTCTAGGCTCAAAGGGCTGCGAAGGGTAATCATGTCACGTGGTTTACATTTATTAAAATTACTGTGACAATGAAAAAGTATATTTTGGCAAGTTTTAGAGAATTACTAGGGCATTACTCATGACAACTGCAAAATAAAATATGTGGGGAGATTGAAAGATAAAGTTGCATATATATATATATATATATATATATATATATATTCTTGGAGAAATTTGATTACAAAACAAAATAAGTACGCAGCACAAAAGGGAGTACAAGGTGTCGCTACCGCGAAAAATGGAATCAGAGTCGCCACTAATATATTTATCCCATAAGGGAAAGGAATACCAGGAAACCTAACTCAAACAAGAACAAGGTCTTTCGACCAGAGAACAGGGCACGGGAGTCGGTTACGCAAGGGGAAGGTGCTAGCACCCCTCACGCCCATCGTACTCGATGGTATCCACCTATGTTTGTTTCTATCTAAAGGGTGTGTATCTATGTCTAAACCTAAATGCGAATGAATGCAAAAGAAATACGGGGAAAAGAAGGAATTATTTACAAGTGTGCTCGCTTAGGCCCCGCGACCCAATGCCTACGTATCCCTTACGAGGAATCAGAGTGACCGTAGTTCGGCTCAAGATTTTCTATATTTTTGTGTTTTTTAGGTGAACAGAGGTTAAAGTCGCACTCCACGATGCTCGACCTTTGGAGACTTATACGCCTAATTATGGAATGGATTCAACATGTTCTTAAGAATGCCACGAGGGCGAGAGACAGAAGAGTTTTTGGGTGTTTCGAATGGATCCCTTAAGCAAGGGAGATTCGAGTTTCCCTTTGGTTTGTGTCTTTTAGAATTTGGGAACTTACGCCCGAATGGTTCCCTAAAGCAAGGGAGATCCAAGCACTCGAATGATTCCCTAAAGCAAGGGAGATTCAAGCTTCCATTCCCTTTTTAATGATTTTCACTTTTTTATTAATGTTTTTTAAGTGTTTTCTTGGTATGTTTTAAGGGGATTTTATTTGAGTATTTATTAGATGTTTTAGTGTTGAAAAGAAAAAGAATGAAATAAAGGGGACTAACCTATTTTCTAGCCTAATTGTTATTCTAGTCTAAGTCTAATGTTAACATGGTGACTAAATTCTAAAGGGAGCATTAAAATGATAATAACAAAATAGGCCAAAATATGGCCAAAATCACATAACAGAATCATACCAAAAACTTGAAAATGATACAAAAAATAAAAGGAGCAATTCAAACATTAATACAAAATTAGTCTAAAAAATACTATTATTTTTATGAGTTTTTTAATGTGGGAAATTCTATCAATTATGTCAAAATTAAACTAAACTAACTACTATTTTTTTTATATTTTTATTATCTAAAATTCTAACAAAGAAATTGTGATCTAAATCTAAAAAAACTAAGGAGAAAATGGATTTTATTGTTTTCTAAGTCATTTTTATTACCTAAATATAGTAGAAAAGAAGACTACGTGAAACAATTAAAATTCTAATAGAAGATTAAAAGAGTCAGGGGGTGAGAATTGAATTCGGATGGTGAATAGCAAACTGGGCGTTAGCCCAACCAGGGTAGGCCCAGAGTTGTTTTTTTATTGTCATAATTTCAGATTTTTGTAGTAAAAGCTCATGGGCTTAAGGGGGGTATGGAATTGAAATTTGGTGCATCCAGTAATTGAGGCGCTGAGCCCAAAGGAAACAGGCCCAGGACTTGTTTTTGTTGTAGTTTTAGTGTAAACAGATGGGGGTGCATGGGCTTAGTGGGGTGAGCAACAGCAATTCGGTGAAGCCCATGGAGCTTGATCCACATCCAGATTTTTATTATTCAATTTTAATGAAAGGAAAATCAATTAAAAAAAACAAAAAAAACAAAAAAAAAAAAAAAAAAAAGAAATAGGGTTACGTTTAGTAGTGTTTATCAGACTCTCTATTTTGAATCTCAGCATCTCCTTCGTTCTCATCTCTTCGCATCATCACTGCCGCTCCGGCACGGCGGTTCCCTCCCTGAAACCTAATCAAGATACACCACTCAATTCTTCCCGACGTCCTATCTCTAAATCCACGGCCAGCTTTTCTCAATTTCAAATAAGTTTCCCTAAATCTAACAAAATCTCCCGAACCCTAAGTTCAACCAAAGTGAAATTAAATTGCCAAGGTAGCGAATCGAATCAAGAGACCTTAGGGTAAATATCCAGGAAGATTTGAACTACATCACGGTGAGAAAAATCACGCAAGAAAGCAAGAGAACATAAAAAGCGACGCTTACCTACCGGAGTAGCTCCGGCGGCTCTTCAACGGCGTGGATTTGGCGAAATAAACGCGAGGATATACTTCAATCTCAGGTAACTCCCACGCGTATCTCGATTTTCCAATTTTCTTCTCCTTCTTCGATTCTTCTTTCTTGAATTTCTGGATCTCGTTGTTGATGTTGCGTTGAGGGAGAGTGAGGATTCTGTATGATGATGGGAGGCTCAGAGATGGAGGTTGTGCTCAAGCTTAATCGGAGCTCCGATTGTGGAGCTCCAATGGCTTTTGAGAACCGAGCTTATAGTGAGGGTGATTGGGGAGATAGGTTGAAGTGGATTGAATGAGTGAAGGTGAGAATGAGCGTGAATGGTGATGGAGAAGATGATTCAGAGATGAATGAAGAATGGCAGAGTGTGTGTATGAAGAGTGAAAGTGGTGGAGAGTGGTGTCTAAGAGCCTGTGAGGATGAACAGAGACTCAGTTATATAGAGTTTGGAGGGGCTGAAAATTCAGTTATGGAGTGAAGATTGTGAGCCATTGGATAGACTGAGGTTAGTTACGAATTGGAGGGTGGAGATTAATGGATTGGAGAGTTATTTAGGCTTGTTATAAGTTGGTTAGAGTTCTGTTTTTTCTGTTTTCTTTTCTGTTAATAGTTAGTTAGAGTGAAACTGAATCAGTTACGGGGCTTAGAAGTTGGTTATTGAAGTTAGTTTAGGGAAAGGTTGAATCTGTTGAATTGGTTATGAGCAGTTTGGTTGTTATTTCTGTTTTTGCAGGGCTGCAGGGTTGTATAGTTAGAATATGTGTATGTTTGAATATGTGGTTAGGAAATGTAATGATGTGAGTTAACTGTCGGGTTTTGTGTTGCTGTTTTGTTTTTTTGGATTTGCAGCAGGGATAACTTGGATTTTCTTCTGGTTTTGCAGGTCTTTTAGATGGAGTAGCATTTGGAGTTGGCTTTTCAATGGCAAGTTGCAGAATTGGGCATATAATTTGGCATTTGTACTTGGATTGTATTGAGTATGACGTCGCGAAGATCAGGCTGTATTAGGCTTGTGATATCTTTCTTTTGCAGTGATTCTTTGTAATATTTTCCTTGAGATGTAAAGCATTTGAAAACTTGTAATGAACACTTGCATAAAAATCCTTTTATTTGAATGAAATGGATTTTTCTCTTCCAATTCTTGTCATGTATTTTTGGTAATTTGTAATAGGCTTTGACTTTTGACAATGTCACATTGACCTCCCATTCTTGTTTAAAGATTGATTTTATCCTTTTGTATGTTCCTTGTACTTGAAGTACATAAAGCCTTATAAGTAAACAAAACAACTTTGATTGAATCTCCACATACTTCAAAGAATTAATTCCACTTGGAAGAATAACCCAAAGATGTCATTGAAAGAAATTGTCAAAAAGTCAACCTCTCCAGGCTTACTTTGACCAAAAGTCAAATTCATTGCAAATAGCTTCCTAATCTTGAAGACACCATGTCTCATCTTAACATCCATGCTTGAAGCTCAAAACAAATATTTGCCACATAGGTAATCAGATGAACAACCCAAGGCACGAACCATCATGATGATAATTGTCAGAACATGGACCGTAGAACCAGTTGATGAACATTAGCACAAAGAAGTGAACCTCAATCTATGGTTCATGGGCCCTCTATTTGAAAACAAACCCTCATGGAAGAAGAAACTTTGATTTACATGGAACCTTTATTGAGAAGATAACCCTGACAATGGTTGTCCACCAAATGCTTTGGAACACAAACCTTATTTCTTGATTTAAAAGATCAGGGAAATAAACCATAATTCACGGCCTAAGAAAACCTCAATTGAAACAAGTCCACCTGAATCCATATGAAACCCTAGCTCCATCTATGACCTTGATCCCCTGCCAAGTTTATTGATTAATGATGTATGTTATGTTAAATGACCTAATGAAAGTATGTAGATGAAATATAAAGCCTAAGCCAGTTAGAAATAAAATGTGGGCAAATTTTGGGGTGCAACACAAGGTTCGAAGCAACTAATTAAAATCCCTGGGAAGATTATCTTTTATCTTTGAGTATTGGGTCTCCCATAAGGACATGTGACATTCGATCAATGCCTATTGTCTTTTCAGTTCTTCGATCTCTGGCACTAGCTTCTGTGCCGTCTCAAAGTGTCGAATCCCCGACTGCGCCATTTCAGTTAATTCATCTTGATTGGTTTTTTGGATTTCTACCTGACGAGACTGGGCATCCTTTATCTTCCCTTTGAGTTGCTCAATTTCTTTTTTCCATGCTTTAATATTTGTCTCACACTCTTCATATTCTCGTTGGTTCTTCGAACGCCCGAGCTTAAGGGTGTCAGCTTTCTTCGTTGCATCGTTAGCAGCTTCCCATGAAGAACTGTGAGAAGTCATTTTGGCTGTGAGTTGTCCGTCAACATCCCGTTTTCGAAGGAGATTAGACTGGAGTTGTTCAATCAGAGAACTCAATAAAACAATTACTTCTAAGACTTCCACTAGAACAAGAAGTAGGTCCACTTTCTTCAGAAGGTTGTTTAGACCATCATTTGAATGGCTTTCTTCAGCAGACGCAGTCGGAATAATGGTTGCAAGAGGTTGAGTGTCTTCGAGAACGGGAGAAAGCACATGAGATTTGTGTTGAGAAACACCTGCGATGGACAGTTAGAGTCGATCAAAACGGAGGAAAGGGCAGAAAAGTCCATCTGTCATTCAAAAGAGCGGACATTTACCTCGAAGGTTGTCAAGGTCAATGTGTAAACTTGAGGCTTTGAGATCAAAAGTAGCGGTACCAGCATCATCCTACATTTACAAGGTAAAATGTGAGCTTAATCATTAGAATTAGAATGTAAAGAAATGGTTAAATGGTGAAACCCAAAATACCTTGGTCGGAATGTTGTCTGGACTGGAGTTATGACTCTCCATAATGGGGATAGTGCTAGCAGCCTTCAAGGGTGAGTCCTCAGAAGATACCTTGTCACTCGAAGAAGTGAGCTTCGAAGTCCCAAATCCCTTTCCTTTGGCTGAAGGGGTGGCAGCTTTTTGTCTTTTCTTTATCGTTTGTCTGGTGCGAGGAGGAGATTTATCTTCATCGTCCGAGTCGGCTGTTGGAGGAACTTTTCGTTTCAAAGGCGCTGGAGGTTTCGAGCTCTGAAGTACATATTAAAACCAAGTGAGTGACATTCATTAAATTTCACAAGCTCAAATATAAGGTATCCATGTACCGTAGGCTTCTTGCCAGTGGCGACAGAGTCACTCCCACTTGCCCTGGTGTTCCTCGAAGTTCCAGAACCCTTTGGTACAGGGGCTTCCTTGATTTGCCTCTTTCGAGCAACAGCTGTGAACAAAATATAAATCACTATTTCAATGAAAAAGGAAAAATTAGTCGAAGGATTGTCTAAACCCCAACCTTCAGGTATTGGAGTCAAAATGCGAACGTGCTCAAGATCTATATGAAGATGTCCTTTGAAAGTATCCAAGGTATGCTTAGTCGGGACCACTCGTTTAGCGCGTTTTTTAGATTCTTCCTGAAGAATTTTTATGAGATTCCCACACACAAACCAGTCTGGAAAAGGAGGGCTTAAGGCCACCCCGAAATCAGCACTAGGAAGTGGAGGAAATTTAGGAGGATGAAGTTCAAAAGCCACTTTATAACGTAGTTCAGGTCGAACAGACGTAGGCAATTTCAACTTATCCAGCTTAGCAGAAAACTTTTCACGTAAAGTAACCGCAGCCTCACGAACAGTCCGACTAAGGTCATCAGGCCTGTAGATAGTTTCAAAGAACTTTTGAAATGCTTGAATTTCTTTAATATGAGTCGAAGTACCTTTCTGGAAATTCTCCTGAACATCAGCAAAAGCTTCAGTTAGTTCCCGAGTAAGGCTTTCAGCATCGAAGATTTGTGCAGAATAATATTTTGTCCACCATTGATGAAAATCTATGGTAGAATAAAAAGCAGGCTCGAAAGAAACGGGAGACAAAGTGTTGATGCCAACATATCGGGAGATTTTTGATTCATAGTCATATTCTGCCAGATGCGAAGTGTGTAGTAGACACATGTGATTCCTTTTGTCATACAAACACTTTGGTTTGAGTTGAACCAGCCCAAATTGTCTTGAAACTAGATTGGGTTGATAGCAAAGGAGACAACAATGACTTTTTAAAGATCGAAGTCGGTGATATAACAGCTTTGGGGTGAGGAAAGCTTCCCAGATGGCCATAGCTTCAGCTTGAGAAGTTGCTGGAAACTCTCGAGTAAACCATTCGGGACCCACCTTACATTGTACGAATGGAGCCATCGAAGGAGTGAAGTGATGACGTTCAACGAACATCATTATGAATGCCAGGAAGGTTTCACGAAGTTTGCCACTTTCTTCCTTCGGAGTTAGGTAAGCCAATCTGGTTCCTTCCACTGTTCGATCCTTTGTGTCTGCACTTTCTTCATCCACGACATTTTTATATGGGAGGTGAGCCTCGAAAGTGGCATTAAGCCATAGTTGCAACAGCCAGAAAGGACCAGCGAAAAGAAGAGATCCTGTTTTGTAGTTCTTAACAAGGTTCGTTGCTTCACCGAGATTCTCATAAAGAAATCCTAGAATTAACTGGCCTAGGTTTAACTTTATCCCAGCATTTAGCTGGTTAGCCATGCAAAGATATCTTTTTGCTACTTGTATGGACCTAGAGCAAAAGACGCATCTCGAGAGCCAAAGTGCTAGAAATGCTATGTGTTCTTCGTCAGAAATGTTTGGGTCTGTTTCGTTGTGGTATTGTTGAATGAAGGCAGTATAGGTGGTTGTTGCTTCATTAAAATTGATGGTGTCAGTATCCATGAAATTAGGGTCGAAGGTTTCCCCAGTTGGTCGAAGCCCTGTAATGGCAGCTACATCGAAGAGGGTAGGGGTAACCATCCCGCATGGAAGGTGAAAAGTATTGTGAGAAGCATCCCAGAAGTAAACTGACGCTACTAACATGGTTTGGTTATATTCTAAACCTGTTTTGGATAATTGGATTAAATCATAAATCCCTAGTTGTTTCCAGAAAGGCGCTTTTTGCTTTTCTACCTTCGTTAGCCAAGCATAATACAGTTCAGGATCCTTTGCTAAAGGGATTGACCTAAAGACTTTCACAAAATTGGTTACATAGTTTAACCTAATTTTCTCTAAGGCCAAAGGAGTTTCAGTTGAGGTCTCTTTTGGGCTATCAGGGTTAGCTGAGACTGGGTGACCTTCATCGTCTATCTTATTCTTGCTAACTAAGGGCCTAGTTTTATAATAAGAAGGAAAGAATTTATTCAAAGAGGAGTTATTTTCTCCTGGTAAAGGACCCATGAAGGCATGAGTTTTTCCAGAAAGTTCAAAGGGAATGATTACCTGAGAAGCATAGATGGCGCGCGCCTCTGCAGTATTTGGGCTTGGTATATGTTCTTGATTTCCTGTCCGCATAGGGTTTTGAAGTTTTAGAACGGGTTGAAGAACATTTGAAGAAGACGCCATGGATAAGTTTGATTTGGGAAATGGGTTTGAATGTAACCGAAGATGTTCTTTTCTGTGGAGAAATGAGGAAATAGAAGTGGAAGTTATGCAAGGATAGAAGTTCAAGTATTTAAAGGTTTAACGGAAACCCTTTCAAATCTTTTGGGTAAAAGCCAAGAGACAAGCGGCAGGCATTGATTTAATCCAACGGCGGTCGAATAATTATTAGCTTTACTCCTAGTATATAGGAGTAATGATCATGAAGTAAGACCACAACGTGGGAATGTAAGTTCTGAGAAGACATCTTTGAAAATGACAAGACGTTTTGGAAACAGAGTCATAAATGATTATGACGTCAGTCAATAGTCTTGGAACTCTAAGAAGTAAGTAAAACGAAATCTCGTTATAACAAGAAACGCCTATTTCTCTTGTTTTCGAAACAGGCATTTATTGGGGGCAATTTGTTAGCTGAAGATTTCGTTTGGGAAGAATATCCTTCGAAGGTTTGGAATTCGAAGGAAGATGGTTACTGATGACCATCTTTGTGATCAAAATGGCTACTGATGGCCATGTTCGAGAATGATGGTTTAAGTTGGAACGAAGACAGTTAGGACTGAAGCTAAATTCGAAAAGAATCATCTTTGGGGACTTAAACGTTTTTACGAAATATGTAAAGTACTGAAGCTTAGCGTACTTTCGTGGCATTCTCGATTCTGATTACGTTGCCACGCGTCGAAAGAGGATTCAGGCGGGAGGATTTGAATTTCGAAGGAGTTTATATAACTGCACAAAGACATATGGCATCCCAAGGATTCTCGTGAGTAACGTGGCATCAAATTAGTGTAGGACCGTTAGGGTCAAATTTAGTATAAATAAGGGTCTTAGTATTAGGATTCCGTGTGTTCATTTTGTACAAATCACTCACATATTGCTCAAGTATCAAGTGTTAAGAGAACAAGTTTCGCTGAGAAATGTACGTATGACACCAACACCATTTTAAATACATTTGTATCTTTCTTTATTCAAGTATCTTTTGATATTAATGCATTTCGTTTACTTTCTGTCATTTACGTTCCTGCACTCTTTACTTTCATTCTATTTAGTTTCGAAGCATTTAAGTTTCTACACTTTAAGATTCTTGCACTTTACAGTTTTGTCTTATATTTTATCTTTATCTTACCCTTCGCTGATGTTATATTTACGTGTATAACAAGGTGATTGCTAATCTTTATTTCTTTGATTAAGTATTTCTTATTTCGAGACAAGCCAACCATAAACATAATTCGAACTATCATGAATAACAACCTTTTTGACTATGTCCTAGGATCAATCTAGTCGATCCTGCGAGTAACCAAATCATATTTATTATAGTTTAGAAGACTAGCGATTGTTTACCGGAAATCACCGTAAACAGCCACGAGAACGCAGCCTCACCATTGGCATTCGACGGACGACCACACGGGATCCCAGCGACCCCCTTTTTTGGCAAATTGTTGTTGTTTTTTTTTTCTTTTTCCCTTCTTATCTTTTTATTTTTTCTTCTTATTGTTTCTTTATCATCATTTTTTTTACTAACTAATTAACAATTAATTAGTAATTTAGATTAATTAGGTTAATGAATTAGAAATTAGGGTCAATTTCATAATTAATTTATATTGTCATTTTCTTGATTATTTTAATTATTCAATTTAGTAGCTAACTTAGTAATTAAGTAATTAATTTGATTAAAATTAAGTAATTAATTTAGGATTAAAATTAGGTAATTAATTTAGGTTAATTAGAATTAGTTTAATAATTAAATCAATTTGGATTTCCATCTAATTTCTTCAACCCTGTTTTTTCCAAATCGATTCTCTTCTCATCTCGTAATTTAATGAATGTCGCGTGCTTGTTTTTTATTATTCAACTGTTATTTAAATTCTAGAAAATATGTATAGGTCGCAAAAGGGTCTTTTTGTAATAGTAAATTAGGATTTAATTTCCGCCTTTACTTCCGCATCTCCCCAACAGGTTTTTATTGTAATCCCCCTAATCCGTGAAGCCTTGTAATAGCTTAGGATTTATCTTTCCGCATTTACTTACCGCACATTATAACTTCTATTAACTGCGTTGTTAGTAAAATAGGGAGTGACAAGACAATTAATCGGATTTAGCTCACCTAATACAAAGATAAATATCTGAATCTAACTCACATGATTGATGCACCCACACACCTCTAGAGTAACTCCTCTTCGTAGCCTTTCGAATAATAGTCAAGTCCCTTCGAGCGTAGGGATACCTTAGCAAATGTTGCCTTCGATTCAAATCATCGTAGTCCCTCCGATAAAAGATCATAGTCCCTTCGAGTTGCCTATGATTAAACATGATCTTGTCCCTCGATGTTGCCTCAATAAATGATGATCGTTCCTTCGAATTCTAAGGTATCTTTACTAGTTGCCTACAAATGACTATTCACATCCTTTCCTAAGACTTTCGTCCCTTCTTATGGTATGGATAGACTTACGATGACCCTCGATGACCCGATCACATCCAATGAAAAGACTACCTACCCTCCTTATGGTATGGATAGCCCTTTCAAACGAAAGACTTAAAGAACAAGAAAGACAAACTTAGGGTAGGTGGCTCTTAACTGCTTGCTCACATTCAA
This sequence comes from Vicia villosa, assembly GCF_029867415.1. Classification (NCBI taxonomy): domain Eukaryota; kingdom Viridiplantae; phylum Streptophyta; class Magnoliopsida; order Fabales; family Fabaceae; genus Vicia; species Vicia villosa. Next base: position 40,578 of record NW_026706212.1, on the reverse strand, counting down.
ATCAAACTTTCAAATGCTTTTCACACCTCTTTTTGAAACAATTTCCAAAAGGCTACACTTATTTACAAGTTAAAGTCCTTATTCAAAATCTTTTCTATACACACACTACACATTTCAAACAATTCAAACAAGTGAGCTAAGCAATTAAGAGCCCATGGATAACCATGGATACAAAGGGTGCTTACACCTTCCCTTTGTATAACCTACTCCCCGAACTCAATCTCTTTCAAAGGTCTTTCCTGTTCTTTTTGCCTTTCCTAATTGGATAAAATAAAAGTCGATGGCGACTCTTGTTATCCGCAACATTTTAAAAGTCAGTTCTCTCACCGTGTTACAGAACTGGCGACTCTGCTGGGGATTTCTTAAAGAGGGGTTACCTTAGAGCTAGAATCACTTTAAATTGTTTGTCTTGTTCGCTTTATTTTTTAAGGGTGTTGTTTGGGAATGATCTTGTGTGAAAGATTCTAACCCGAATCTCGAGATACCTTAGGTAAGTAGTGTAAACTCGGTTTTTTGAGGCGAACTGACTCCTTGCTCTCTTTTTTGTCAAATTATTTTATATTTTTTTTTGCAAGAGTCGCCACCGACTTTTATTTTATCCAACATTTAGGAAAGGCATAAAAGAACAGGAAAGACCTTTTGACAGATTTTGGGTTCGGGGGGTTGGTTATACAAAGGGAAGGTTTTAAGCACCCTTTGTATCCATGGTTATCCATGGGCTCTTAGTTTTGCTTAGATCACTTTTGCTCTTGTTTGATTTTTAAAATAAGCTCGGCAAGACATTAAGCCTTGTGCCTACATACCTCCTCGGTGCAATGGAGAAGTCAGAGCTAATGTAGTTCCGCTTAAAAGGGAAAACGGTTTAAAAAAAACGAATAAACACTTTATCATCGTCGGAGAGAAATACTCGGCCATTGATCTTGAGCATGAGAACAAATGAGTTCTTTGCATCGCTAATGAAAGAAGGGCTCCAACTCGGATAAAATCAACGAGTATGCCACTAGCTCTCTCACGCAGAAAAGATCTCATTATATCAATCAATTTCAAAATCGTGGGGTATCGCAACTCACTACAACAATTAATCGTGTCTAAACTTTTGCAGAAAAGCCACTAAGGGCAAAAGACATTTTTAAGAAAGGTTTTAAAAAAAGGTTTTACAAACATAAGAAGATTTTGGAAAAAAAAGGAAGAAGATTTTGAAAATATAAGAAGTGGAGGAGATGAAGAGGCTAACCTAGTGCATAAAATAAAAGTTTAAGGAGAGAATGATCTGACCAAAATAAGAAACCAACAGTTGACCGACGCATTACCACTTGGGGATCCAGATGAACTTATTATCTTTAGCACCACTTTGCATTAAGCACATTAAAATTTTGATGAAAATCGGGCAGAGTAACGGCTGTTTTCGGGTAAAATCCTTATCTCAATGCCTTGGAATTAACCATCAAGGACTTTCAAGGATATACCTGCATACGCAAACAGACAACAATCCAATGCCAGACAGAACAACCACAGAGTAATAACAGAATAAGGGTCCAGAGGCACTAAGTCCATAAGTCCGAATCTCCAAAATGCTAGGGATAGTAACCAGTAGTCCAAGAGAGAACCTTAAGCGTTTTTTTTTTATTTTTTTGTTGTTTATTAGTGTTTTAGCATAAAAGTAAAGTATGGTCCAAGTGGACAAAAAGAAAATAGCGGAAACATAAACATAGCGTCCAAATGGACAAAGAGAAAATAGCGGAATATAAACGTCCAAATGGACAAAGAGAAAATAGCGGAAACATAAACATAGCGTCCAAATGGACAAAGAGAAAATAGCGGAATATAAACGTCCAAATGGACAAAGAGAAAATAGCGGAAACATAAATAATATGTCCAAGTGGACAAAGAAAAATAGCAGAAATATAAATAATACGTCCAAATGGACAAAGAAAAAATAGCAGAAATATAAATAATATGTCCAAATGGACAAAGAAAAAATGGCAGAAATATAAATAATATGTCCAAATGGACAAAGAAAAAAATAGCAGAAATATAAATAATATGTCCAAGTGGACAAAGAGAAAATAGCAGAAATATAAATAATATGTCCAAATGGACAAAGAAAAAATGACAGAAACATAAATAATATGTCCAAATGGACAAAGAAAAAATAACAGAAATATAAATAATATGTCCAAGTAGACAAAGAAAAAATAACAGAAATATAAATAATATGTCCAAGTGGACAAAGAAAAAATAACATAAATAATATGTCCAAATGGACAAAGAAAAAAATAACAGAAATATAAATAATATGTCCAAATGGACAAAGAAAAAATAACAGAAACATAAATAATAAATAATAAAATAAAGCATAAAGCAAGAAATATAAAGGACAATATAATAAAATGCGGAAATTAAAGTCAATTGTTAGTATGTTAGCACGTGAATCATCTTGAAGCTAGTCAAGTATATTCACGATGTTAGTGAAGATCGATGGTGAGTGAATGATGATCTCGGATTTAAAGTTAATGAAAATTTATCAGAAGCTTGATAGAATCATAGCGACTACACGATAAATTTCCAAAAGTCTTAAATCAACTGCATACAATCTCTGCCATATTTGATCTTTTATTCCAATTCGGGACAAAGAAAAAAAGATAAGAAATAATATCAAATAATATACAAAAATAAATATAAAACAAATTAAACTCAATTCATTTTTTTTTGTGATTTTTTTTGGAATTGATTTTAAGTTAATTAACAAGTTAATTAAACTAATAATTATACAAATAATTAAACTTAACAAGAAAAATAAATCTAGTTATGTATAAAATTAGTATATAATATATAAACCTAATTTAACAAAATAAAATATTTTTTTCGAATTTTTTGATAGGTTAGAAATAATTTAAAAAAAAGCAAATATATACATAATTACTAATTAATTAAGCAAAATAAATTAACTATGAATAAAAATAAAATATTTTTATGTCAAATATTAGATTATAAAAATATAAACCTAAATCTAAAAGGAAAATATTTTTGGAGTTTTTGATTGGTTGAAAATAATTAAAAAGCAATATTTACATAATTACTAATTAATTAAGCAAAATAAATTAATTATGAAAAGAAATTAAATAATTTTATGTTAAAAGTTAAATAAACATTTTATCAACTTAAAACTAAAATTAAAACATTTTTTTTGAGAAATTGAAAATATGCATAAATATGGAGTTTTTAATTCATGAACTCCTAACACTACTACATATTAAAAATTACATTGTACTTACTCTATGATGTCCCAAGAGTGGAATAGAGTGATTGAAATTGATTGAAGGTGGCTATTTGAATGAGCCTTGATTTTTTACAAGTTTCTTGAAACTTTTGAAAAATATAAAATGCTTAAACTATGGCTTTGGTGTTTGTTGTTGTTCTTTCTCTTTTGCTCCTCTTTTTTTCCTCTCCTTGAATGAAGAAAATGAAGTTCTATTTATAGGCAAAGAGTTTGATCTTGGAAGCCTTGCAAGTGGAAATTGTCATGATTGATTTTGTGGAAAAAATATGATAATGGAATATTTTCAATGAGTGTATTTCTTAACCATGGTTAAAACACTCAAGTATTATTCTCTTCAATCTTGCAATAATATATTTAAGCATCTTGAATTGGTCTTGATTGGCAACCATAAGCATCTTTGATAATATCTTTGAATTATCTCACTTTAATTAAACTTTAAATGAATAAAATTTAATTAAAATGAAATAAAAATGTCATGAATCATGGATGGGTCGTGGATGCCCTTTAAACATATGAGAATCAAGATTGAATCACAAAAGAATTGGCCTTTTTGAAAAAAAATCAAATTTTGGTCATTACTTGTTTCATGCATTTTTCCAAAAAAGGTCAACTTCATCAAGGCATATCTCCCTCAATTTTGATCCTATGAAAGTGTTCTTTAACTTTTTGGAAAGCCCAAGATGTCCTCTACAAGCTACTTTGGAAGCGTTTTTGCATTTGGAGAAGTTATCTTGATGATATGGGCTTTGACAAAAAACTGCTTTTTGTTGACTTTGAAAATGACCTGTAATGTTTTGGCTTATATCTCTTAGGCGGAAGCATTTCTTGACCTTGGTCCCAACATCAAAGTTGTAGAGAATTGAATTTCCTTGAGAATGAGCTTTGATTGGAATTTTTCTGATAAATTATGAGAGAGTTATGGTCGGTCAAAGTTCAGTTGACTTTTAGGTAAAAAACTTTAATTTTGCAATTTTGAGTTTTGTCGATTTCTGAACTTTTCTTGATGAATTATGATCAACCATTGATCACATGATGAATCTTTTGACAAAATATGGATGTTGATTAAAAATTGCATTTTTGACTGTCTGTTGACTTTTTGGTCAAACCGGTCGTCTGTTGACTGTTTGAGCTGTTGACTGTGCGTCCGAGCGAATCGAAGTTTGAAAATTTGTCTGGTGGTACTTTGAGACGTATGTAGATCCATGAAATCCATTTGAGGTCTCAAAAACTCGTTCTCCTGAAAAAAATAAAAAAACCTAGTTAGGGACTGTTTGTGTAGGAGACAGTTAGGCGTACCTGATTTTTGTGCAGTGTTGAGTCTCTGTTGACCACGTGATTATCAGAAGACTTCTAGAACAAAATCTTGGAAATTTGAAGTGCGAAAAATTGATTTGACTGATGGTACAAACACGGAGAATTGCGCTGATAGCGGGTTTGACTGGTAACTAGCTGTCCGGGTATTAATGTAACAGTTAAAGTGAAAATTCAACAGTTAAAGTTAATTTTTTCTTTTTTTTTGTTTTTGTTATGTTAATGGTGAAAAATTTATTTACCTGAGCTGTTAGAAAAACACAAACATAATAAATAAATAAAATATACTGTACGCGAACGAAAATACCGATAATAACCTTGAAAAAAAATATTTAATGCACAGAAAAATAAATATTTAACACACATAATATTATCTTGATAATTAAACTACCGTACGACAGATAGTACAACATTTAATACTAACAGTACAAATATTACATAATATAATGAACAGTACGACAAATAAAATAAACGGTACACTATTTGAAAGCGACAAATACAACAAACTTTAAAAATGACGATTAATAATCCATGCTATGAACAACAGAAAATAGATGATCGGAAGTGTAACCATCGCAGGTCCGCATTTTTCAGGACTATGCAGACAGAAGAAGGACATGATCACCGTAAAAATAGTGATGACTATAAGAAAAAGTGTATCCATCCACTTTGCCATTTTTGCCGAGGAAGAAGAGAAAATAATTATGAGATAGAAGTTTGAGAAATTTGGGAGATGAGTGAAATTTGATGTGAGAATTTATGGAAAAAATGAGGAGTATTTATAGAGTGAAAAGAGAGAGATAGAGACGTTGGGAGTGGAGTGTACCGTTTGAATAGTAGTAGGATTTGAAAAAAAAGTATGGTAGGTTTTGAAAAGAAAAAGGGTATAGAATAAAGCTAGGATTTGATTTTGAAAAAAAAAGATTTGAAAAGAAAGAAAGAGATTTTGAAAAAAATAATATAGTATAAAAATAAAAATTAGTGGGAAATAAAACCAATAATAATTTAATTGTTACCAGTATAATCTGAAATCCGGACTCCGCGCCTGCAAATTTTAATTCTGCACAAACTGCGTCAGCATTATTTATCTGAAAATAAATCTCAAATAAACAGTGTATGAAGTGATAAACAGTATTTGGCGTTTATGTAAGAATAAATTTAACAGCGAACCAAAATACTGTATAAAAAATTCTAAAAATTGAGTATTCATAAAATCAGGATATTTATGAAATAAAAATCCAAGATTGTATAAAACTCCAAATTTTTAGACAGAAGTCTTTTGACTTCTCTTTGGAAAAAAACGCGGGAAAATTTTGGGGTATAACAATAATGATCATAACACTTAGAAAATGATGGGATCTCAGAGGTCAAAAATTGGGGTGCAACAGATGCCCCTATTTAAGTTTCTTCTATCCAGAGACACGATGATTGTAAATCTTCGTTTCGACGTGATTGAAGAGACTTAAATATATATAAAAACACAATTTTTGAACTTGAGATGCAATGTAATGCTTATGATTATGAATGCATATGATTTCCACGAGATGGAAACAGGACACCACAGGGGAGAAGTAAACAGACTCCGTTGGGGAAAAGGTATAAGTCATCCAGGAATAGAATCGGACTTCACAAAAGAAAGAAACAGTCGACAGAAGCTTTCAAGATAAAACCTGATTGAACTTTGAGAAGAGAATATCTGAGGCATACATGAATGTGGCTACATAAAATGAATATCAAGGTAAAACATGATTGGACAACATCAAATGACAATCAAGGTAAAACATGATTGGGCAACATCGAATGACAATCAAGGTAAAACATGATTGGGTATCATCAACGGACAATCAAGGTAAAACTTGATCACAGGTCCATCAAGGTAAAACATGATTGGATGTCATTAAGGATAATCAAGGTAAAACATGATTGGATAATCATCAACGGACAATCAAGGTAAAACATGATTAGATAATCGTCACAGATCCATCAAGGTAAAACATGATTGGATGTCATTAAGGGATAATCAAGGTAAAACATGATTGGATAACATCAAATGACAATCAAGGTAAAACATGATTGAAAAATACCAAATGACAATCAAGGTAAAACATGATTAGAGAATACCAAGTGACAATCAAGGTAAAACATGATTAGAGAACACCAAGGTCAATCAAGGTAAAACATGATTTGAACTTTAAGAAGAAAATATCAAAAGCGTTTTAAGATAAACCATGAATGAAGCAGCATCAAACGACAATCAAGATAAAACATGATTGAACTCAGAGATATTCAAGAGTGACTTTGAATGAGGTAATAACACTTTACTGGGAATTGGGACATCCATAGAAGCTTTGAATAAAAGGTGACAAAGTTCTGAAAAATTGTCAGAACAAACAAGACATATCATGAAGAATATCAGATAGATACAGACAAAACGAATCAAAAGGATAAATTTGTTTTGGTAGGTGCCAATAGGTTGGACTTTGATCTCAAGGTAAGATGTTGACAACAACAGGACCTTGGAAGAATGTTAATGAGCATGATTTTGTTTCTATGCATGATGTTAAAGTTTTCTATGCATGATGAATGCTCAATGCAATGTAGTTATTTATGACAACTGGGATTGACTCTTTTGTGAGGCAAGATTGGAGCTTTGATTCCTTAACACGGGAACTCTGAAAACTCTGCTTGGAAAGAAGATGCTTGAACAAACTTCTTGTCACATTGATAACTGTATCAAACAAATGATCCTTTGAGAAGTACTGATAAATTGTGCTTGGGGATTGCTGAAGAAGATTGCCCCAGTATAAGTCTTGCAGAGGATATTCTGATCAACAAATCTTGATTTAAACATCTGAACAACAGGATCTTGAAGTAATGTGCCCCTAACAGGATCACTGATCAAGTTTCTCTACTGTTTGAACTTCCTAGAAGATGAGTGCTTACTTGCAAATAAAATGTTTATTCAAGAATGGTAATTTTAATGCAATGCTCAAAACATATTTTTGAAATCAAAGTCACTTTGTAAAGAAAATGGAATCACTTGTCAAAACACAAAGGTTAAGACAACCAAAGTAAAAGATAAAGAAAAGATATGGTATCAACATAAATGATTGGTAAATCTCTTGGGAGTCAGCTTACGCAACCTTGTTGTAGTATGCTTTCAAAATAAACCTTGCTTCAATTAGGGCTTTTGAAGGTTGTAACATGGTCAGGTTCACGGTTTAAAAAATAAAAGGTATAAGGCTCAAATTTTTTGTAACCCACCCCATCTTCGTGATGATCTTCATTCCTAAACCCAGTTAATTCAAAATATGCATTCAGGTTCTAAGAGACTTCTGCAATTTTATCTGTTGTGATGATGATAGTTCACAAGCCAAGAAAACTTAGTGATGGCAGTCACTTCTTCCTTTTGATAGTCACAACATTTTGTGGTTTAAGAATTTATTGACTTATCTCTTTTTTTCTTTTTGATATCCCTAACTTTTGCCTGAGCTGTTTATTTTGAACTCACAGTCAGCGGGATGCCTTAATTTTTGCCTAAGTTATTTTTTGATTTTGACTTAGCAGGCTTTTCTTTGATTTTCTTTTTTTGATACTTTTTTCCTGAAAGATAGTGACTACCTGCTTAATGATTATAATGACCCATCATTGGCTTTTGATTGGCGTCTCCAACATTTCTTTGATGTATGCGGAGGAACGCTTGTGATTAAAACACTTGTTGAAAGGTGTATTGAATGATTCTCTTAAAATAGAATGCACAACCAAATTAACTGGGAACTACCCTGCCCCGGGTTAAAATGTGGGTTATTTCGTATAGAAAAAAAAAACACCAACTTCTAGGCTCAAAGGGGTTGACGAGGGATTAACTTCCTTATTTCTCCAGTGTTTGGGAATTGAAACAATGCCTGTACATCGTCAGCAAAGTTTTATTTGAAAGCATACAGTTCAACAACTTGGGTATTTCCTTGTCATCATCCTCCCTCCAATCTTTGCATAAAACACAAGTTTGATAGAGAAAGCAAAATAATTTTTTTTTTTTTTTTGTAAAAGAAGCATAAACATAGACATAGTAGATGAAAATGAATTCAAAAATACGATGCTCATTTCATTAAAATTAACATTCTGGAATGAAAAAAGTTTAAAAGCAAACAATATAACTGAGGAAATACAAACAGTAGGGAAACATCTTTCTAAATCATGGCCTGCTGCCCCTTGATGGAAAGGACAATGAAGATCAAACCTAAAACCTTATGGAAGAGGATTTCGAGGAGGAAGAATCAACTTGATGGTAGATAGATAACTTTAAAGATGGAGACAGACAAGGATAAGTTTCATGGATAACCTGAATGTATGTATGCAAATGATGCAATTGTTGTTTATATTTTTTTTTTTGAGTTTCAAAGAACTTAAGATATTAATTTGCAAACATTCAAGCATTGGATTAAAGCATTAATCAAGTTATCATCAAAATCAATCATCCATTTTGGTGGATTAGAGTTTTCACCCCATCAACACCCAAGATCCATTGAGTTTGATGAAACTTACGATGTTTAAAAAAAAGACCTCTAAGTTCATTGAAAATCAAAGGAAAAGATTTTTATGAATGTATGAATGCATGAATGCCACATATACAGAAATGGTAACACAAACATGGTGCACATAAGGTAGGTTCCAAAGTTCAACGTCACGAGCATGAGGTCAAAGAACCAAACATGGGATAGTACTAGGGTTTAATCACCTGCACAACATGTTCTACTGATACGTCAGAGTCCACATTCTTCTTTCGGATATTACCGGCTTGCACAACTGAACTTGTGAGCCAATAATATTCTCAAGAAAAACTCGTCTGAGTGTGGCTCTCCGCATGACAACTAATCCAAGTCTTCACCTGAATAGTTTCTGCGCCACAACCTAATAAGGCCAGGATGGGTTGGGGTTCTACGGCCAACTCAGCTTCTACAGTTCAATGAAAGCAATAATGTCTTCGCTACGAAACATGCTAAACATATATTACCAACAAGGAACCTCCACTGAGCGGAAGGATTCTCACGTACGCCTGTACATGACTATACCCTCCACCTAATTCTTAAGTGTACTTAATCCGGGTTAGGATTTGTCCATAATGTATCACTTGTAACAGAACCACACATATATCCAGAATAGCAAAAAAACACAAAATAAACAAAATAAACAAATATGAGCAAATATTAAAGTGATATAAAACTCTAAGGTAACCCCTCTTTTAAAAAGATTTTTCAAATCCCCAGCAGAGTCGCCAGTTCTGTCACTCGGTTTTTTGAGGCGAACTGACTCCTTGCTCTCTTTTTTTGTTTTGATTTTTTTTTTTGCAAGAGTCGCCACCGACTTTTATTTTATCCAACATTTAGGAAAGGCATAAAAGAACAGGAAAGACCTTTTGACAGATTTTGGGTTCGGGGGGTTGGTTATACAAAGGGAAGGTTTTAAGCACCCTTTGTATCCATGGTTATCCATGGGCTCTTAGTTTTGCTTAGATCACTTTTGCTCTTGTTTGATTTTTAAAATAAGCTCGGCAAGACATTAAGCCTTGTGCCTACATACCTCCTCGGTGCAATGGAGAAGTCAGAGCTAATGTAGTTCCGCTTAAAAGGGAAAACGGTTTAAAAAAAACGAATAAACACTTTATCATCGTCGGAGAGAAATACTCGGCCATTGATCTTGAGCATGAGAACAAATGAGTTCTTTGCATCGCTAATGAAAGAAGGGCTCCAACTCGGATAAAATCAACGAGTATGCCACTAGCTCTCTCACGCAGAAAAGATCTCATTATATCAATCAATTTCAAAATCGTGGGGTATCGCAACTCACTACAACAATTAATCGTGTCTAAACTTTTGCAGAAAAGCCACTAAGGGCAAAAGACATTTTTAAGAAAGGTTTTAAAAAAAGGTTTTACAAACATAAGAAGATTTTGGAAAAAAAAGGAAGAAGATTTTGAAAATATAAGAAGTGGAGGAGATGAAGAGGCTAACCTAGTGCATAAAATAAAAGTTTAAGGAGAGAATGATCTGACCAAAATAAGAAACCAACAGTTGACCGACGCATTACCACTTGGGGATCCAGATGAACTTATTATCTTTAGCACCACTTTGCATTAAGCACATTAAAATTTTGATGAAAATCGGGCAGAGTAACGGCTGTTTTCGGGTAAAATCCTTATCTCAATGCCTTGGAATTAACCATCAAGGACTTTCAAGGATATACCTGCATACGCAAACAGACAACAATCCAATGCCAGACAGAACAACCACAGAGTAATAACAGAATAAGGGTCCAGAGGCACTAAGTCCATAAGTCCGAATCTCCAAAATGCTAGGGATAGTAACCAGTAGTCCAAGAGAGAACCTTAAGCGTTTTTTTTTTATTTTTTTGTTGTTTATTAGTGTTTTAGCATAAAAGTAAAGTATGGTCCAAGTGGACAAAAAGAAAATAGCGGAAACATAAACATAGCGTCCAAATGGACAAAGAGAAAATAGCGGAATATAAACGTCCAAATGGACAAAGAGAAAATAGCGGAAACATAAACATAGCGTCCAAATGGACAAAGAGAAAATAGCGGAATATAAACGTCCAAATGGACAAAGAGAAAATAGCGGAAACATAAATAATATGTCCAAGTGGACAAAGAAAAATAGCAGAAATATAAATAATACGTCCAAATGGACAAAGAAAAAATAGCAGAAATATAAATAATATGTCCAAATGGACAAAGAAAAAATGGCAGAAATATAAATAATATGTCCAAATGGACAAAGAAAAAAATAGCAGAAATATAAATAATATGTCCAAGTGGACAAAGAGAAAATAGCAGAAATATAAATAATATGTCCAAATGGACAAAGAAAAAATGACAGAAACATAAATAATATGTCCAAATGGACAAAGAAAAAATAACAGAAATATAAATAATATGTCCAAGTAGACAAAGAAAAAATAACAGAAATATAAATAATATGTCCAAGTGGACAAAGAAAAAATAACATAAATATAAATAATATGTCCAAATGGACAAAGAAAAAATAACAGAAACATAAATAATATGTCCAAATGGACAAAGAAAAAAATAACAGAAATATAAATAATATGTCCAAATGGACAAAGAAAAAATAACAGAAACATAAATAATAAATAATAAAATAAAGCATAAAGCAAGAAATATAAAGGACAATATAATAAAATGCGGAAATTAAAGTCAATTGTTAGTATGTTAGCACGTGAATCATCTTGAAGCTAGTCAAGTATATTCACGATGTTAGTGAAGATCGATGGTGAGTGAATGATGATCTCGGATTTAAAGTTAATGAAAATTTATCAGAAGCTTGATAGAATCATAGCGACTACACGATAAATTTCCAAAAGTCTTAAATCAACTGCATACAATCTCTGCCATATTTGATCTTTTATTCCAATTCAGGACAAAGAAAAAAAGATAAGAAATAATATCAAATAATATACAAAAATAAATATAAAACAAATTAAACTCAATTCATTTTTTTTTGTGATTTTTTTTGGAATTGATTTTAAGTTAATTAACAAGTTAATTAAACTAATAATTATACAAATAATTAAACTTAACAAGAAAAATAAATCTAGTTATGTATAAAATTAGTATATAATATATAAACCTAATTTAACAAAATAAAATATTTTTTTCGAATTTTTTGATAGGTTAGAAATAATTTTAAAAAAAGCAAATATATACATAATTACTAATTAATTAAGCAAAATAAATTAACTATGAATAAAAATAAAATATTTTTATGTCAAATATTAGATTATAAAAATATAAACCTAAATCTAAAAGGAAAATATTTTTGGAGTTTTTGATTGGTTGAAAATAATTAAAAAGCAATATTTACATAATTACTAATTAATTAAGCAAAATAAATTAATTATGAAAAGAAATTAAATAATTTTATGTTAAAAGTTAAATAAACATTTTATCAACTTAAAACTAAAATTAAAACATTTTTTTTGAGAAATTGAAAATATGCATAAATATGGAGTTTTTAATTCATGAACTCCTAACACTACTACATATTAAAAATTACATTGTACTTACTTTATGATGTCCCAAGAGTGGAATAGAGTGATTGAAATTGATTGAAGGTGGCTATTTGAATGAGCCTTGATTTTTTACAAGTTTCTTGAAACTTTTGAAAAATATAAAATGCTTAAACTATGGCTTTGGTGTTTGTTGTTGTTCTTTCTCTTTTGCTCCTCTTTTTTTCCTCTCCTTGAATGAAGAAAATGAAGTTCTATTTATAGGCAAAGAGTTTGATCTTGGAAGTCTTGCAAGTGGAAATTGTCATGATTGATTTTGTGGAAAAAATATGATAATGGAATATTTTCAATGAGTGTATTTCTTAACCATGGTTAAAACACTCAAGTATTATTCTCTTCAATCTTGCAATAATATATTTAAGCATCTTGAATTGGTCTTGATTGGCAACCATAAGCATCTTTGATAATATCTTTGAATTATCTCACTTTAATTAAACTTTAAATGAATAAAATTTAATTAAAATGAAATAAAAATGTCATGAATCATGGATGGGTCGTGGATGCCCTTTAAACATATGAGAATCAAGATTGAATCACAAAAGAATTGGCCTTTTTGAAAAAAAAATCAAATTTTGGTCATTACTTGTTTCATGCATTTTTCCAAAAAAGGTCAACTTCATCAAGGCATATCTCCCTCAATTTTGATCCTATGAAAGTGTTCTTTAACTTTTTGGAAAGCCCAAGATGTCCTCTACAAGCTACTTTGGAAGCGTTTTTGCATTTGGAGAAGTTATCTTGATGATATGGGCTTTGACAAAAAACTGCTTTTTGTTGACTTTGAAAATGACCTGTAATGTTTTGGCTTATATCTCTTAGGCGGAAGCATTTCTTGACCTTGGTCCCAACATCAAAGTTGTAGAGAATTGAATTTCCTTGAGAATGAGCTTTGATTGGAATTTTTCTGATAAATTATGAGAGAGTTATGGTCGGTCAAAGTTCAGTTGACTTTTAGGTAAAAAACTTTAATTTTGCAATTTTGAGTTTTGTCGATTTCTGAACTTTTCTTGATGAATTATGATCAACCATTGATCACATGATGAATCTTTTGACAAAATATGGATGTTGATTAAAAATTGCATTTTTGACTGTCTGTTGACTTTTTGGTCAAACCGGTCGTCTGTTGACTGTTTGAGCTGTTGACTGTGCGTCCGAGCGAATCGAAGTTTGAAAATTTGTCTGGTGGTACTTTGAGACGTATGTAGATCCATGAAATCCATTTGAGGTCTCAAAAACTCGTTCTCCTGAAAAAAATAAAAAAACCTAGTTAGGGACTGTTTGTGTAGGAGACAGTTAGGCGTACCTGATTTTTGTGCAGTGTTGAGTCTCTGTTGACCACGTGATTATCAGAAGACTTCTAGAACAAAATCTTGGAAATTTGAAGTGCGAAAAATTGATTTGACTGATGGTACAAACACGGAGAATTGCGCTGATAGCGGGTTTGACTGGTAACTAGCTGTCCGGGTATTAATGTAACAGTTAAAGTGAAAATTCAACAGTTAAAGTTAATTTTTTCTTTTTTTTTGTTTTTGTTATGTTAATGGTGAAAAATTTATTTACCTGAGCTGTTAGAAAAACACAAACATAATAAATAAATAAAATATACTGTACGCGAACGAAAATACCGATAATAACCTTGAAAAAAAATATTTAATGCACAGAAAAATAAATATTTAACACACATAATATTATCTTGATAATTAAACTACCGTACGACAGATAGTACAACATTTAATACTAACAGTACAAATATTACATAATATAATGAACAGTACGACAAATAAAATAAACGGTACACTATTTGAAAGCGACAAATACAACAAACTTTAAAAATGACGATTAATAATCCATGCTATGAACAACAGAAAATAGATGATCGGAAGTGTAACCATCGCAGGTCCGCATTTTTCAGGACTATGCAGACAGAAGAAGGACATGATCACCGTAAAAATAGTGATGACTATAAGAAAAAGTGTATCCATCCACTTTGCCATTTTTGCCGAGGAAGAAGAGAAAATAATTATGAGATAGAAGTTTGAGAAATTTGGGAGATGAGTGAAATTTGATGTGAGAATTTATGGAAAAAATGAGGAGTATTTATAGAGTGAAAAGAGAGAGATAGAGACGTTGGGAGTGGAGTGTACCGTTTGAATAGTAGTAGGATTTGAAAAAAAAGTATGGTAGGTTTTGAAAAGAAAAAGGGTATAGAATAAAGCTAGGATTTGATTTTGAAAAAAAAAGATTTGAAAAGAAAGAAAGAGATTTTGAAAAAAATAATATAGTATAAAAATAAAAATTAGTGGGAAATAAAACCAATAATAATTTAATTGTTACCAGTATAATCTGAAATCCGGACTCCGCGCCTGCAAATTTTAATTCTGCACAAACTGCGTCAGCATTATTTATCTGAAAATAAATCTCAAATAAACAGTGTATGAAGTGATAAACAGTATTTGGCGTTTATGTAAGAATAAATTTAACAGCGAACCAAAATACTGTATAAAAAATTCTAAAAATTGAGTATTCATAAAATCAGGATATTTATGAAATAAAAATCCAAGATTGTATAAAACTCCAAATTTTTAGACAGAAGTCTTTTGACTTCTCTTTGGAAAAAAACGCGGGAAAATTTTGGGGTATAACAATAATGATCATAACACTTAGAAAATGATGGGATCTCAGAGGTCAAAAATTGGGGTGCAACAAGTAGCAATAGACCAAGGAGATTGTACGGCTTGTCCCGATATGGTTGATCTGGTGGCCACCGTTAGTGTGACACTTTGGTTTGTCCTGATGGCCCTTGAACATGATCGAGGAGACATTTGGCTGCCGTGTGGTGTCATTAAGCACTAATTTTCCCTTAGAACCCTAGTTGAACTTGACTTTGGCCTATAAGGAAGTAGCGAGATGGCTGGCTTTGGATTTCTGACTGAAGTTGGTTGATACTCGAAGCTACACTCATTGAGATCAATCTTTCAAGATGTTTTCGGTCAACCGTTCGAGTGTTGACTGAGATAATGCTTTAAAGAAAGATCCGTGATATGAGATTCCCTAGAACCCGGTTGCTATTTTAGGACAGGTTGAACCAACTAAACTTCAGTGGGGAGGGTACTTACCTATGGACTTCACGCAAGCCTTTAAACCTAAGGACACTTGTGTGACTTGCTTCTGTGTGCTACTAACCCTTTGATTTCCTTGCAGAATTTGTCTGTAGGACTCATTATTCCTTGTTACCTTATGTTTTGCCTAATGCATTACATTCGCATGACATCATGACATCATAACATAGCATATTAACTAACCCTTTCAAGGATCTTAGGGATTTAGGGCGAACAATTTCAGGTGCTATTACCAAGGACTGAATTCCTATCAAGGGGCAAGAGGATCTATTTTCCTCTGGCCAGATATCTTCCAATTCAAAGACACAATACCTATCAGGGGCAAGAGGATTTATTTTCCTCTAGCCATATACCTTCAAATTCAGAAGTACAAGTATCCCGAATCAGAGGCGATGACCCACTAGATATGGTGAGCTTGATTCTTATAGAAGGATGTCCAAAACGAAATTTCTTCAACAAAAAAGCATTTTCTAATGTTGCTAACTAAATTCCTTGAAGATCCTTGAAAACATTGCATGTGCATTACATAACATCGCATAGCAGGTTCCACAACAGGTTTCTCATCCTCTCTCGCTGTTTATTTTAGCACAAATGGATCTCGAGCAATCAGTCAAAGACCTTCAGGCTCAGAATGCCCGATTCCAAGCTCTGATTCTCAACTTGTCCAAGGGGCAAGACGAGCTGAAAACCCTCTTGACCAAGAAAGAGAAAAAGCCCATAAGATTTGTGGATGTCCTTAACGTGGGGAGAAGATTCTGAGGCCCATTTAAGAAAGCTGAAGAAATCAAAGTTTCTCAAGAGGAAGACGATGAACAAAATGACGACGCTAGTGTCAAAACTGATGCGAAAAGCAACCATGATTCTGCCAATCCCTCTGAGGAAGAAGAGGACTACTACTATGAGGATGAACATCCTGACGACAAATACAAGTTAATGGAAGAACACATGAAAGCTATGGAGATTCAGAAAGTACCTAGTCTGGATTTTGAAGAACTGGGACTTATCTTAGGGGTTGTTATCCCTCCCAAATTCAAAATTCCTACCTTTGCTAAGTACGATGGAGTCTCCTGTCCTAAGCTGCACTTGAAATCCTACGCGAGGAAGATTCAGCCTCATACTGCTGACAAGAAGCTGTGGGTTCACTTCTTTCAAGAGAGCTTATCCGGAACCCAACTTGAGTGGTATTATCAACTGTAAAGTACCAACATTCATACCTGGGAAGATTTGGCAACCGCTTTCTACAAGCAATACCAATACAATGCTGACCTCGCGCCAACCCGCATGCAACTACAAAGTATGCCTATGGGTCCTAAAGAAAGCTTCAAAGAGTACGCTTAGAAATGGAGGGATCTGGCAGGTAGAGTTCAACCCATGTTGGTTGACAGAGTGTTGGTTGATATGTTTATGAGCTCGCTGACTGGTCCTTTCTATAGTCATTTGCTGGGGAGTTCTTCATCTGGTTTCACTGACCTAATATTGACTGGGGAACATGTTGAAAGTGGCATCCGAAGTGGGAAGATTCAAGTGGCTACATATTCTAATACCACAAAGAAGGTGTACAATGGTAGGAATGAACCCAACACTATTGGAGCAGTCCTAGTCTCTAATCAGGCGCCGACACAACAACAACAGGGCAGCCAACATAAGCAGGAGGTACCCCGAAGACAATTCACAAAGATCAATATGTCACAGGCTTAGGCGTTACAACATCTATTGAAGGCAGGGTTGATTACTCTGAGGGACCCTCCTAAGAATCCTAACACCTCCTCTCCTAGCTACAAACCCAATGCGAGGTGCGCATATCATTCCAACAGTCCCGGACATGACACAAATAATTGTTGGTTGTTGAAGAACAAGATCCAAGAAATGATCGATGCTGGTGAAATTGAGTTCGACCCTCCTGCGACCCCTAACGTGATCACTGCTCCCATGCCTAATCACAACAAGATTGTTGATGTTGTGGATGGCTATAATGATGGACTTTTGGATCATTAGATTTACTTTCATTTGCAATTTCTTTTCTGTTTGTTTAAACATTTGACTTATGATAGACATTATCTGTTTTAATAATCATCATTAGTGCATTGTGTCATACCCCAAAATTTACCCGCCTTATTTCTAACATTTAAATTATTTTTAATTTTTGTTTTATGAGTTTTTATTAAATTTTTACTAACAATTTAGTAGTAATTTTTTTTATAAAAAAAATGCGTAATAGTTACTTTAAAGTATTTGTATTTTCTAAATAAACGGATTTTGCTTGACACTTCACATGCTATATAGTGCAGTCTTATTTTAAATAAATTGAATAACACAATTGGCAAGAAGAATGTTTAAGGATTTATTAGTGTCCAATGTCTTGAGTTCAAATCCCACTATTGACTTCTTCTTTTTTATTGAGTGTTTTGTTTCTCTATTTTTTTATTGTTTACAATATTACAAAAAATCATAAAATAGTCAAATTTACATATTTTATTTATATTTTCGTTTTCTATTTTTAGGTATTTTTAAATAATTATATATAACTCATTTTTATGCATTTTTCATCAAAATTATTCAAAAAAATCATAATAAATATAAAAAGAATTTCCTTTTTAGGTAGTTACTGTCTATTGGTCATTCTATATCAAACCGAATTGTGATTGGTTACATTTTGATCATTGTTTTGTCATTCTTATTAGTAAGGAAAGAATCAATTCAATTAAGAAATAATGAATGAAATTGTCCAATCTCTTTTAATTGGATTTATTTTCTTCTAATTATGTTGACCTATTTTTTATTATAAATAAACTAACAATTTCACTCTATGGGGGGCCAATTCTTACCAACCATTCACTTACTAACCCCTTTTTTACACCTGCATATCCCCCTACTTTTCTAACATCCACACTATATATCCCATAAAAAAACCTACTTTTAATCCCCTTCCCCTAAAATTAAATAGGTTTGAGGTTTTATCCTTTAACCTATTTGCTATAACTATATCATATTCCCTAGCCATAAACCATAAACCTTACCTTAATACTCCTACAAACCTTAGAGACATTTAGAAAACCTTAAGGAAGGGTTAAGGGTGCCTAATAACTTCCCTTGACCCTAATTTCTCAACTTACCTAGAAACTCTCCATTAGGTTTTTCTCCCATGTTTACCCTTATCTTAGGATAAAATAAAAATATAGGCGGCGACTCTGTTATTTTAAGTTAGAAGCTTAGAATTAAAAAGTCGGTCGTAACAGCTGGCGACTCTGCTTTGGACCCTTAGGGCAGAGAAGCACTTAAGGTTTGAGACATGTCTCTTTTGATTTAGGGTTTTAAGGTTTTAGGGTTATATTTTTCTTTTTGGTTCTTATTTATTTATGGTAAAAAAATAATAGTTTTTTTTCTTTATTATTGATATATATATATATTCTTTTTATTATTTGGCTTCCTTTTAATATATTATCCTATGTTCATATATTGTTTTTTATTGCTGGGATAAAAAATAATTTTGTATAAACCTAAGTGTGAGAATTGTCACTCGGCCAAGGGAGACTTGAATCGTCTACGAGTTTTAGTGACAATTCCACTCATAGTGGGTTGAATTCTGGAAAGTATCTTAGACAAGGCTAGACTTTGTCGAGGGTAGGACCTAGAATTTAACTGATCTCTCTGAGAAACTGCCCCTAAAATTCAAACCTCATGGATAAAAGAGTCCTTCTAAAAATCCAAAGAAACAAAACGTTTCGGAGGATACGAAGGGCCCCATGAGACCCTTAGAACTAAACCACCTTTGGAAAGGGTAGAAGATACGTAGGACGAACTTATGAACCTACGTACTAAAGTAATTTTATTATCTCATCCTTCATGGGAAGCCTTCCCGAGAGGGACATTACCTGGTAAACCTAAGTCTACATAGGGTTACTTCCTACGAGTATCATCCCATAGACTCGTAAGGTATTATTCGTTTAATCTGGATCCCTAGCCTGTAGGGATTCCCTTTAAATCTGTCATTGTCCATAGGACCTCTCAGATTTTTGTTTAAGCAAACGCACATCCATCCTTGGATGCGTAACATGTGGCCTTATGACGGCCATGTGATGAGGAGACTCTTGATGGATCCCCGAGCGTTCGCATACCGCGTATCCTCAATCAATACGCAATCTTAGCCATTCGTTTATTAGACTTTGAATTTGCGCCCTCTGATATCTATTCCGAGGGCCATTAAATCTGAAGCGAACGGTCCATGGGATCTGGTGACTATCTTGAACGGTCACCACATATTCTTTCCCACGTATTCCCTAGCCTGTAGGGATTTTCTTTGTTTGTCCTAATCCCTAGCCTGTAGGGATCTCCTTTGTAAGAGTCTCAATCCCTGGCCTGTAGGGATTCCCTTTCGTCTGTCATTATCCTTAGATAGGTTGTGTTCTTTATATGGAACCTGCCCATAAAGGACGTCCTCCTTATGCACGTTGCGTGGCCTCCCGATGGCCATGGGATCGGGTGACTGTTGAACGGTTATCGTGTGCTCTCTTCTACGTATTCCTTAGCCTGTAGGAATTACCTTCTTTGTGTCATAGTCCCTAGCCTATAGGGATTTCCATTTATCTATCATAAACCCTAAAACCTACGCACGAAATTGCATTGCATCCATGACGTGACTTTGCATTTCCGTTAAAAACTTTTAAGAATATACTAAATTCATGCATATGCATTCATCATGTTCATTAAACTCACCATACCTTTGTCTGTCCCAAGGTGATCCCCCGATACTCGTAACAAACTCGAGGCGACTTACGAACGAAGCACAACATTAGATATGGAAAATGGAGGGGTTCCACAATCCACAGGTAAAGACGTCACTATACCGCAAGTTAACAATCCTGTTCAACCTTAACCTATACAGATCCTAGTGGAGAACCATGATATACAAGAACATGCCGCTATCGGAGATGGGTATACCTCACCTCATGATTCTTTTGAGTATCATCAATTTGCATTCCTTGTGTCAAAACCGATCATGAATACTAAAGAGCCGCAAAATAATGAAGCCACTAAAAGATATCGCATGATAGAAGAAAGGCTTAATGCCATAGAAGGATACGATACCCATAACCTTGATGCTTCGGCTTTATGTTTGGTCCCATATGTGGAATTTCCCCCAAAGTTCATAATGCCCGATTTTGAGATGTACAAGGGAGTAAGTTGTCCAAAAATTTCATCTAGCAATGCATATTCGAAAAATGACTGCATACTCACGCAATGACAAGTTGCTCATCCATTATTTTCAAGACAGTCTCAGTGGAGCATCACTAGAATGGTATACACAATTGGAGAGAAATCATGTCCGCACATGGAATGATCTAGCTTTGGCATTTGTGAAGCATTATAAATACAACATTGATACGGCCCCGAGCCGCACTCAGTTGCAAAACCTCACTCAGCAAAGCAACGAATCATTCAAAGAATACGCCCGAAGATGGAGAGAACTGGTTGCTCGAGTACAACCACCATTGTTGGATAAAGAGATGGTAGGCATGTTTCTGAGCACCTTGCAAGGTCAATACTATGAAATAATGATAGGAAGTGTATCATCAAGCTTTTCTGACATAGTAATAGTTGGAGAACGCATCGAGAACGGCCTTAAAAATGGAAAAATCCAAAGCACCTCGAGTAGCCGGGTTGGTGAGGAGGAATTCTCTAGAAATTCCCAAAAGGAAGATGATGATGAAACTGCTACAATATGGGAAGCTTCACAAGCTCCACCTCCAGTGTCGCATCATCAATATCCATATGCAGCTGTTGTTCAATGCCAGCAACCAAAGCTTCTTGGTCCTCAATACCAACAAACATGGGGCATTCCTCGTGCAAATCAGCAAGTCCAAGGAGGTGGACATCAGAATCATCCTCAGAATCAGCACAGTCCCTGAAATAATCTAGAAAGAAGAAATGCTCCTCTAGATCCAATCCCTATTGTAACACCCTTCTAAACCCCTGCGGCAACTAATAATTAAACTAGAGTACATACAAACAAGGGTGCCACAATTGATAATAAAATAAACATTATCCGTCACTGTCATACATTTATTAGGGAATAATCCATCATAACTCATCAACCTCATGTTTACACAACGGAATAAATTATCAAAATAGCATTTCATCATCAATACCACAAATCCTCAAAATTAATTTAAACAAAACAGAGTTATCAAATTAATTTAAAACATAACGTTCCCCAGTGTTGCGTCTATCAGAGCATGAGACCTGACGCTAACTAAACGAAGACTCATGAGTTAATCCTCACCAAGTCGAAGCCGCTATCCTCAATCTGAAAAATATAATGTAAGGGTGAGTCTCATTCGCAATTAACAAATATTATTGCATTATGAATAACAACACATCAATAGTTATATTATTCACCCAATTCATCTATATTCAGATAATCCATCATCAAACAAAACACATATCACCAAACCATAACAATGAAGTACATTCAGTCACGTTATAAAATTCATGCATATGAATGCAACTGACTCTATGCATGTGGTACCAAACATCATCAATGGGATTAACCCACCGACCGATCCAACATCATCAAGATACGGCCCTGCCAGCACAAATTCCACACAATGGGAATTATGCCCTTCACTGAATCCCCTCATCATTAGGATTCAGCCCTTAACAAATGGCTATGAATGAATGCAACATACACAACATACTTATATCATCATCATCATAGTCATCATCATTAAGTATGTTCATATGTATATTAGCATCATTCAATATAATTTAAATCATCATTAAAAACAAGATCATATCACAAGTTACACCTCATTTCATCATTTAAACACATAGTTTATCTCATAAGGTTCATCATGCTCGAAACGGCATTAAAAACGGAGTTACGGATCAAAAGTTACGCATCATTGAACTTTCGAAGAAAATCACAAAAACAGAAAATTTAACACACAGCGGCCATACGTGTATGGCACCTCCCATACGCGTATCACCCATACTCATACGCATATCAGTCATCCCATACGCGTATCAACAGAACTGATTTTTAACTAAAATTTCCAATACGCGTATGACCTCATCCCATACGCGTATGACTCCATTCCATACGCAAAACACCAGTATTCTCCCAAAAAACTTGCAATTTCGCACCAGTCCGTTTTTCCACTCGTTTTCACTCATAACAGGCTGTGATTTAGGTCCCAACATAATATTTAAACATGTTTTAACTCATAGGATTCATTCATCTTCATTAATTTATTACCCTATATTAGTTTTATACATCCAAAGCTCAATTTCTCATCAATCAATTAGAACTCGTATGTTCATTTTTGGTTTTCTAGGAAGAACAATCACAACACAGTAATTGATACAATACCCACAACATAAACATCAATTAACATACAATTCTATATAGAATTCACAGAGGTGTTCATCAATTATTCAACTTCTATTAAAATTATCCTAAAACCCAGCTCTGACATATGATCAAATTGACTCAAACAATATCCCTAATCATGCCCTATCATTCATAACACGATAAGAGATGGTAATTGGAAGAGTCCCCCCTTACCTTAGCCAAATTCTTGATTTTGGTCTCTTCCTCTTCTGTTCCTCTTTACGTTCCTCAGCTCTTCTCTTCAACTTCTCCTTTTTCACGTTCTGACTCTTTTCCCTTATTTCCTTTACTTTATGAAAACATAAAATAATTAGTAATGGGCTTACTCACTTAACACCCCCACACTACTAAACTCACCATCCGGCCCAATGGCCCTTAATCCATAATTCTCCAATAAATCCCAATTTAAAATACTGATATTAATTAATTAATTTAAAAAATTCAATTAAATTAATAAATCAGAATTTATGGGGTGTTACACCTATGACCTACAGTCAACTCCTGCCACATCTGGTACAAAGCTCATTGGTGATTCCTAAGTTTCTTAAGCCACCAAAGTCATTCTCTCCTGAGTATGACCCCAATGTTCAATGCGAATATCATGCTGGATCAGTAGGGCACTCGACTGAGAATTGCAACGCTTTTAAAGCCAAAGTTCAACAGTTGATTGACAGAAAGTACTTAACCTTTCAAGAAGGAAAATTGTTGATAAATGGTCACCCCTTACTTTGACAAATGCAAAAATGGCAAGCAGCATCTCTTAAAAGTCAAGGAAGCTCGTCCTTAAGATCATTAGGCTTTGTTATTTTCCATTTTAAATTTTGTTATTGCTAAGTCTTATTTGTTTCTTAAAGTTGTACTCTTTGATTAATAATTTTAATAAAATGAGCATGCATGTTTTTGAATCCAATTCATTCGTATTCACTCTTTCTAAAAAATGGAACAAAAAAATCAATCCATTTGATCCTTTTTCTAATTCTCACATTTAACAAACTTTGAGGGAGAATGATGTAATTAAAATTAACTGAATTTTGCTAACGTATGCTTTCAATGTAAAACCGAGCTGATGATGTAAGGCATTATTTCAAATCCTAAACAGTGGAGAAATAAGGAAGTTAACCCGTAGTCAACCCCCTCGAGCCAGGAGTTGGAGTTTGTTCTATTTTCTGAAATAAATAAGAACAACCTTAATTTGAACCAGGGGCAGGGTAGATTTCAATTAATTCAATGGTGCATTCTATTCTCATGAGAATTGGTCAATTAAAGCAAAGGTTCAACCACATTTGTTTCCTCACATCCAAGATCAATGAAGCTTACAATAATCAAAGTGGCAGTCACATTATTCAAAATCCAAAAAGCAAAATTTCAAAAGAACAATTTCAAGAAAAGAAATCCCGCTAAGTCAAAAATAAAACTTAGGCAAAAAAAATCAGGGCATCCCGATGGACCGCAAAATTCAAAAGAATTGGTTCATGCAAAAATAAGGGATTAAAAACAAGGAAATTGGAGAATAATCTCGTGACTGCCATCTCAAGAATCATCTATGCTTCTCATCTACGCTTGAACCTTATCTACACTCCTCGTCTATGTGACTACAAAAATTCTCTTGCAAATTGAATGCATTCATTGGATTAATCGAATTTTAGGATTGGAGAAAATCAAGGAGAATTGGGTGGGTTTATATAAAATTTGAGCCTTATACCATTTGTTTCTTAAACCACGAACCATGGCCACGATACAACCTTTAAAAGTCCTAATTGAAGCAAGGTCAACTATGAAAGCATGCGAAGAATAATTGTGTTATACTGACTCCTATGTTTGTTAAATTATTGCTAACCACTTCGTTTCTTCAAACATCCATCTCTAATCATCCATTTCTATTTCACAAAAAACTTCAATTTCCAAACTAGCATGTGCATAACTAAGAATTACTTTTCAAAGGGTACAACTTTACTTTCAAATAAATACTTGGCATCAAGGAGACCTCAAATTGGTTTAATCAAAAGCGATCATTTCTAGTAAATGCCTAAATAGGGGGACCACGTCTAGGGGGTTCTCCTAACCATGGGAAAAATCCCAATGATCATAGGGGCACATAATCAAAAGATCCTATTGACTAGGGGCATTCATTCTAAGAATCAATCAACTTGGGTCACATCTCAAAGCAATAACAATCAGGGGCATATCTTTTAAAAATCTAAATAGTGGGGCAATTCATATCAAATTGATATCACACCATGGTTAGCCCTCCATATCCTGGAGATTGAGGGCAAACTTTTCAACTATCAAACGTTGGGGCAGTGCATATCTAAGTCAAAGGCGTGGAGTAATAGGCTAGACATCTCAAGTACATACTACAATAAAACTACGTCCAAGCTCATATCAAGACAAATCTTTGCGAATAGACAATAAATTGGGGCAAGACATACCACGAAGGGGAAAGTTATCCTCATATTTTTTTACAATCCCCAATAAATCTCTCTCCTACATCTGCAATCTTTGAGTTCAAAACAAGTATCGGGAGGTCATGCTAGCATAAGACTCACCACTTTTAACCAGAAGTCTTGTTACACAAGCATTATCTTTAAGTCTTAATCAGTCCATGGCCCACCACAAGAGCACCCATTGAGACATTCGAATAATTATTATGCATTAATCATGTCGCTTCACTCCAGCATCAAACCATGCATATCATCTGGTGCATTCACATACTACATATCACAAAAGCCTAATTTTCATTAGCAATCCAAAGTCCAGTTCTCGTCCTGGAAAATAATTTTAAAGTCCAGTTCTCGTCCTGGCAAATTATTTCAAAGTCCAGTTCTCATCCTGGCCGATCACTTCAAAGCCCAGCTCCCGTCTGGCAAACAATCAAATCTAGTTCACGTCAGGTAGTCAGTTCCCGTCTGACTGTTACATCAAAATCCAATTTTCGTTTGGTAGTCAGTTCCTGTCTGACTGTTACATCAAATCCAATTCTCGTTTGGTAGTCAGTTCCTGTCTAACTGTTACATCAAATCCAGTTCCCGTCTGGTAGTCAGTTCCCGTTTGACTGTTACATAAAAATCCAATTCTCGTTTGGTAGTCAGTTCCCGTCTGACTGTTACATCAAATCCAGTTCCCGTCTGGTAGTCAGTTCTCGTCTGACTATTACATCAAAATCCAGTTCCCGTCTGGTAGTCAATTCTCGTCTGACTGTTACATCAAATCCAGTTCCCGTCTGGTAGTCAGTTCTCGTCTGACTGTTACACCAAAATCCAGTTCCTATCTGGTAGTCAGTTCCCGTCTGACTGTTACATAAAATCCAATTCTCATTTGGTAGTCAGTTCCCGTCTGACTGTTACATCAAATCCAATTCTCCTTTGGTAGTCAGTTCTCGTCTAACTGTTACATAAAAACCCAATTCCCGTCTGGAAAATTACTTCAAAGTCCAATCACATGTTTGCTTCCCGGTAACGTTACCGATGTCAGCCACCTTGCTACTTTTCTTTTTCACCCAATTATCGCTTTCCGTTAACCTTACTGTTGCTATCAACCTTGCTATCCCTTTTTCCCAATCACCCGATTGATGTGTTCTGATAATTTTGTTGTTGATGGTGATCTTACTGTTTGTCAGATTATTCTTGTCGTCTCCCGGTGACCCCACCGACGTTATCAACCTTACTACCTCATTT
Organism: Vicia villosa; assembly: GCF_029867415.1. NCBI lineage: Eukaryota > Viridiplantae > Streptophyta > Magnoliopsida > Fabales > Fabaceae > Vicia > Vicia villosa. The sequence goes on along the minus strand of NW_026706212.1, from coordinate 13,704 downwards.
GTTTTCTGGTAACCTTACCGATGCCAGTAACCTTACTGTTTGTTCATTTTCCAATCACCTGATTGAAGTTTCCCGGTAACCTTACCGATGCCAGTAACCTTATTGTTTGTTCATTTTCCAACCACCTGATTGACGTATCCCGGTAACCTTACCTATGCCAATAACCTTACTTTTTGTTCATTTTCCAATCACCTGATTGAAGTATCCCGGTAACCCTACCAATGCGAGTAACTTTACTTAGATATTCCCCCCAATCACCCGATTGACGTATCCCGGTAACGTTACCGACGATAGCAACCTTGCTGTTCAATTCACTTTTCTAGCCACCGAGGTGATACTATTCCAGTAACCCCACTGATGTTGGTGTAAAGTCCAATTCTCGTTCGGTAGCCAGTTCCTGTCTAACTGTTACGTCAAAATTCGATTCTCGTTCGATAACCAGTTCTCGTCGGGTAATGTTTCAATTCCCATTTAGAAGCTATCATTTAATCTCCAAGCTACTGGTCAAATTTTGGGGTCTTCCGGTATTTAATAATCCTCCGATTCAAACAAGCGAGAAATGCGTACTCTCGCACCCTTCGATCAAAGAGTAATTAAATAGGGGCAACTGTCATACCCCAAAATTTACCCGCCTTATTTCTAACATTTAAATTATTTTTAATTTTTGTTTTATGAGTTTTTATTAAATTTTTACTAACGATTTAGTAGTAATTTAAAAAAAAAAGTGTAATAGTTACTTTAAAGTATTTGTATTTTCTAAATAAACAGATTTTGCTTGACACTTCACATGCTATATAGTGCAGTCTTATTTTAAATGAATTGAATAACACAATTGGCAAGAAGAATGTTTAAGGATTTATTAGTGTTCAATGTCTTGAGTTCAAACCCCACTATTGACTTTTTTTTATTGAGTGTTTTTTTTTCTATTTGCTATAACTATATCATATTCCCTAGCCATAAACCATAAACCTTACCTTAATACTCCTACAAACCTTAGAGACATTTAGAAAACCTTCAGGAAGGGTTAAGGGTGCCTAATACCTTCCCTTGACCCTAATTTCTCAACTTACCTAGAAACTCTCCATTAGGTTTTTCTCTCATGTTTATCCTTATCTTAGGATAAAATAAAAACATAGGTGGGGACTCTGTTATTTTAAGTTAGAAGCTTAGAATTAAAAAGCCGGTCGTAACACATTGCATATGTTTGTCTTGAATAAATCATTTCACTATCACTCATTTAAAATGTGTTTTTACTTTGTTTATGTTTTGTCATATTCAACTCCTGCTAAGCTGTAAGCCTTTGAGGGAGGATGACGAAAAATGATACCGCAACCTCATACAGTATGCTTTTGAACGGACAATGTTGATGATGTACAGACATTGTTTCAATTCCTAAGTAGTGGAGATATAATGATGTTAATCCCTCGTCAACCCCTTTGGGCCTAAGAAGTGGAAGTTTTCTTTCTCGTACAAATTTAAAACCTTGATCATAACCTAGGGCAGAGTAGTTACTCAGTTAACTCAATTATACTAGCCGTTGTTTACACCAAATAATGATGGGTTCCCGCAACCATTAAGTCAGGCAGTCAATATCCACTAAAAAGAAAAAAGATGTTAAGTCAAAACCTATGAAGGAGACTTATCAAAAATCGAAACATCCCGCTGACTGTAATCTCAAAATAAACAGTTCAGGCAGAATTTAAGGGATAAGAAAGTCAAAAAAGAGGTTGCTAAAAATCCTCGACAAAAGAAAATATTACAAGAAAGGATGACTGCCTATCCAAATGAACTTTTGGTGCTTAACCATCATCAAATGTCAATGTTTCGACTTCAAGGTCTACTAGGACTTAAACGCAAAGCTAATTGAGCATAGTATCGGAGAACATCACGAAGATTGGGATGGGTATAAATAAGCTTTGAGCCATTATCCTTTGTTTCTTAAACCGTGAACCAAGCCATGTTACAACCCTTGAAAGTCCTAACTGAAGCATGGCTATTTTGAAAGCGTACTGTCACCAAAAGGTATCCTGACTCCTTAAGGTTTGCCATAGATGCTGAGTTGATATCACGTCTTTACAAATATCACGCTTTTACATCTCCTGTTTTAATTTTTTTCAATAACTCAAGACAGACATATGCATTACATCTCATGAATTCATTATTAAACATATTCTGCTACATAATTTCAAATGTTAGCATCAGGAAAAATTTACACAGGGTACAACTAATGGCTATAAGTCATCCTAACAGACAAAACCACTTCAGCAACAATATCTCTTACCACTGACTCAGTTGACTAAAAGTCAATGAAAAGGGGCACGACATGCTTTGTCCAATCAATCCGGGGCAATCGGGTCAAGATTCAAATAATCTCTCCAGAGTCCCTATTAGCTGGGGCAAAGCTATGCAAGGCATGTTTGACACTTCGACCAACATGCATTGGTGTGTCCCAATCAACACAAGCCAAGGAATGGCAGTTACTATAATCACTGGGGGCAATGTTCAAGGCATCTACGCCTTCCCACAGCGCCAGTTTCGCAGGAGCATATCCCCACAGAGTAGTCCTCAAGAAGCTATCTTTGAATAATCTCCATAAAGGTTAATACTCACAGTTGAGCTGAGTCAAATGGAACATCAGAGATTCTATCCATCTCTCTTATCTCTGGCCAGGGTACGTCAAGATCAATCTTTTAAATCACTTCCATCCCCAAGAAGAAGTCAAAGATATCCAATTAAATATCCCCGAGCATGAAGCGAGAGTTCCGACTAGAATGGGAAGACTTGTACTCCGTATTCTCGGCAACAGTCAGGGATTTATTTTCCCCGCCAGACGCTACTAACATTTGCTGTCGTTGTTCACAACATTTCACATTCATACATCATGTACCTCAAGGCATATGCATAACACTCTCATCCATTACAATACATGCATCACGACATTGCATAAAACTAATGTTGTTTTTTCAGTCTATTTTTACAAATTAAATGAACATTATCTTCTAGATATAGTGCAGAGATAATCAAGTCAACAATTTAATGCTGACACTCATTCAAGGCAGAGATTTAGTTCTGATACTTAATTTTAGATATCTTCCAGAGATAGTTCAGAGATAATCTAGACAGAGATATAGTTTTGATACTTAATTTTGGATAACTTCCAGAGATAGTTCAGAGATAATCAAGACTGAGATTTAGTTCTGATACTTAATTTTGGATATCTTCCAGAGATAGTTCAGAAATAATCAAGACAGAGATTTAGTTCTGATACTTAATTTTGGATATCTTCCAAAGATTGTTTAGAGATGATCAAGACAAGAGATTTAGTTCTGATACTTAATTTTGGATATCTTCCAGAGATAGTTCAGAGATAATCAATGATTTAGTTTTGATACTTAGTTCCGGGTTTTCTCCATAGATAGTTCAGAGATAATCAAGGGACCTTCAGATCGAATTCAGTTGCTACGAATGGTGCTGACACGATCAACATTCAAAGATCTAATTCTATCATCACGAACGGTGTAGACACGATCATCTTTCCAAGATCTAATTCAATTACTACGAACGGTGCTGACACGATTGACATTCAAAGATCTAATTCTATCATCACGAACGGTGTAGACACAGTCGTTCTTCAAAAATCTAATTCGGTCTCCACGAACGGTGCTGAGACGATCAATATCCAAAAATAGATGGCATCTACAAGCCCACCTCCAACAAACACTTTTCAATACATCGAGCTCAGATACAGTCTAATGTACGACTTATTATTACTTTTATATTATCAAATCCAGATGGCATCTTTAAGCTCATCCCCGATAACTTTCAGTCAACATCCGGATGGCATCTTTAAGCCCATCTCCGGCAAAAGTCCCTGCCTTAGCAAGCTGTCATTCCCCAAAATTTTCCCATCATATTTTAGCTCACATGACTTTCAACTGCTCAAGACTATGCAAGAATTGGGCACACTTAATCCTCTCCTAAGCAATCAACCCACAACTAGAGTTTTGCTGCTCTCAAAGTAAAATCAGGTTCTGACACCTCAAATGGACTTCATAGCCTCTAATATACCTCAAAGGTTCCTCATACTACGTTTCATGCCTTGAATCACGGGATTGCCCATTCAAATGCTCAAACAGTCAACAGTCGACTAGTTTGACCTAAAAGTCAACTATGGTCAACATACAGTCAAAATTCTTGATTTTTTTGTCAACATCAACATTTTTAAGTAAAATTCATTATTTGATCAATGGTTGATCATGATTCATCAAGGAAAGATCAGAAAGACACAAAATTCCAAGTTACTAAATTAGGGTTTCTAGGAGAAAGTCAACCCAACTTTGACTGACCATATCTCCCACATGGTTCATCAGAAATTCCCCAAACTAAAGCTCATTCTTAAGGAAACTCAATTCTCTACAACTTTGATGTTGGGCCCAAGACCAAGAAATGCACCATTTGAGATATATGAGCCAAAACATTACAGGTCCTCCTAGAAGCTCAAAAAAAGTTGTTTTTTGTCAAAGTCAATATCATCAAGATAAAATCCTAAAATTCAAAAAAGGTTCCCAAGTGGCTCGTAGAGGACATTCCAAAATGTCCTAGATCATCTCCATATGATAAATATTTAATGAGTTATGGCTTGCACAAGTTGGTCGATTTTTGAGAATTGCATAAAACCCTAATTGGTGAATTTGACATTTTTGAGTAACAGGCCTATGATATTGCACTTCCCACGTGATTTTGAGATTGGTAAAGGCCCACTGGTCATATATTATTTATTTCATGATTTTATTTTATTTATCTTTAACTTTACTCATTAAAATGCAAAACAAATCAAATAAAATCACAAATAAATGAAATAAAATTATATGATTCAATCATAAAATATTCAATCAGTCCAAATTGATTCTTAAGTCAAAAATATATGGAAAATAGTTTGAAAATAGATTGAATCAAAAATAGAAACTTTTGGCTCAGAAAAATCAAATCATATTTTCTCATTCAAAACTTGATTTTTTCTCCAAATTTGTAACCCTAAATTCATCCTCTATATATACTCAACATACTCAGCATCAAAGGCACACAAATCCTACTCTCAAACCCTAAATAAGCTTTCCAAAATTTCAAAGAATTAAGGTATATCAAAAAACAATGTTGCAGCCAGTCTGAGCCATTTACACTCTACCTATCAGCTTGTAAAGATTTCCAGGAGTCCATTCACCTCTTAGAATAAGGTAGGTCACGCCCAGAATGCGTTCATCATCTTCGCCGGAGGTAAGTGTCTTCAAAAACTCGAAGCCATGTATATACGTCTTGTTAATGTTTTTTGTGTGCATGGTTACATTCAGGGAGTCCATTAGAACAAGTTTGGCTCGTTACGTGTGAAGTTACACGTAGGAATCCGAGGATGCCATTGTTAGGGCATCAAGAACACTTACTTTTCGTTCTTGAAGTTACAAGCCTTATCATGGAAAACTAACTACGCCATCGAAATCGCAGCGTCCGATTTAGGGTATCTAGGTTGCCTTGGCTGTGTCTTTGTGTTAATTGCAGGTCTGACGTGAAATGGATCGCCGGAGAAGAAGAAGAGGCCCGTCGTCGGCGGTGGTTGAAGATTACAGGGGATGCTCAATGCTCACGTGGCATGCTGGCGCGTTCTGAGTGGATGGTCAATGCGCCAGGTTCCTCTCTCCTCTTGCGATTGGTTCCAAGCATGACATTGGGGCCCACGTTGACTTTGTTTTTGAATTTTATCATTTATTGTGTAACTCCTTATTTATTGTTTGATTCACGTTTGTTAATCAGCGAACAAATTCAGCATAATTGGCAAGGGCAAGCAAGCGCGAGACACAATGAACGTGGGTTCGATCCCAGCGTTCTGCGTGTATTTTGATTAATTTGTTTGTTACCCTTTGTTCACAGATCCTGTGCGTGTATACTACAAACACCCATGGTGCGCCCTCACATACCAGCGGCTGGATCCTTCTGTGACATTAATCCAAGGGCCACGAGAACGCGGCCTCACCATTGGCATTCAACGGACGACCACACGGGATCCCAGCGACCCCCTTTTCGGGCAAGTTGTTGTTTTTTTTTTTTTTCTCTTTCCCTTCTTCTCTTTTTATTTTTTCTTCTTATTGTTTCTTTATTATTTTTTTTACTAACTAATTAATTAGTAATTTAGATTAATTAGGTTAATGAATTAGAAATTAGGGTCAATTTCATAATTAATTTTGATTGTCATTTTCTTGATTATTTTAATTAAATCAATTTAGTAGTTAACTTAGTAATTAAGTAATTAATTTGATTAAAATTAAGTAATTAATTTAGGATTAAAATTAGGTAACTAATTTAGGTTAATTAGAATTAGTTTAATAATTAAATCAATTTAGATTTCCATCTAATCTCTTCAACCCTGTTTTTTCCAAATCGATTCTCTTCTCATCTCGAAATTCAATGAATGTCGCGTGTCTATTTTTTATTATTCAACTGTTATTTAAATTCTAGAAAATATGTATAGGTGATCGGTCACCATTTCTAGTAATTTTCCGCACCTTTTTCCGACCAAAATTCGTAATCTTGGTAATACTAGGTGGCATTGTCATATGTTTTTAAAGTAAGTTTCTTGTTTTTCGGTTGTGTGATGTTGTTGCATGTTAGTGTGTTTTGAGTATTATACAAGTGCCGTTTTATGCGTTGGTTGTTAGTTTGTGTTTGGCCAAGTTGATGCACGGGAGAGGTAGAAACTTATGGCGCGCACGAGCGGAAAAAGAAGCCAAAAGAGCCAAAGCTGAGGTCAACACGGGCACCCTTGTGCATGCACACGGCCCGTGTCAAAAAGTGGATGGAAAAGCATTTCTTGAAGGCTAGGCAGAGGTTTCACACGGGCACCCGTGTTCCTGCACACGGTCCGTGTGAACAGATGAGCAGAAAGTGGATTTTTGGACAAAGGAGCAGAGGAACACCACGGGCACCCGTGTTCCTGCACACGGCCCGTGTTGGCAGGCGCGGGCAGATCTCCAACTTTTGAGATTTTGAAAGCCTTGAACTCATTAAGGGTATTTCGGACTTTTCGGATACTGGGGATGTGAGCCAACACTACTAAAACCTAACGGGAAGAAGGATTGAAGCATCTTGGATCATTCAGAATAGAGAATTACAGAGAAAGAGCAATCAAGGGATTTGGAAGAGATCTTCAAGAGCAATCGCGATTGGAGATCATATCGACCGATAATTTCTTGTAATGTCTACATTTAATCTTGTTATTTTCTTGAACACTATGAGTAGCTAAACTATTCTATGCTAGGGTGATGTCCCTAAATCTTTTCATGTAATGACTTGTTAAAACCGTTGTTGATGAATTTGATGTTTTTATAAATTGAGTTTATGATTCAAAGTTTTTCATGCTTCATCATATTGGAAAATATTTTATCGATCTACGGTTAGGGTTAGGCGTGACACACCTCCCTAATGCATTTTGAATCAAAACACTACCAGTAAATCGCTTAGGAATAAGGATTTCACTATAGTGATCATCCATTCTAGATTACGATGCATAATGTCTTAATACTAAATTCAATTATTGAGGAATTGAAATTGACTTTTAAGTATTAAGAAGTTCTCCACTAAGGAATTAGGGAAAACCATTTTATAGAATTGATACTCAATTGTAGTCACATCTTTTCGTTAACAACGGTGTTCTCAAGGAGTCACGTAAGATTTATACATCAACCTTAGTATATCTTCTCATATTTGTACCAAATTATCATTTACTTATCGTTTTTAATTATAAACAGTTAGTTAGCTTTTATCAAACAAATCAAAAACCAACCATAGCTTTTTGTTCAATTGAAATTTAGTCCTGGCTTATATTTTATCAGCAGTCCTTGTGATCGATACTTGGATAAATCTCCACTTTAATAACTACATCGGTAAAAAGTAGTACACTTGCTATTTCCCGATCAAGTTTTTGGCGCCGTTGCCGGGGACTGCCAAACTATAAGCCGAATTTTAAGTCAATTGAAATTTTGTTGCTCTGCGACCAAAATTTTATTTTTATCTGTTATTTTAATTTTACTGCGATTTTGTTATCTGTTCTAACTGTTGTCTAACTGTTTATGCGAGGTCAGACCTCAGCTAAATTTTCCTTTGACACAGAACCAGAAAGAGCTCTTCACGAGAGACGCCGCAAGGCGAGAATTGAAAGACTGGCAGTACCAAGTGCAAGTCATAGTGTTCCACATCAGGAAAACGACGACGAAGTGTCTGTGCATTCGGAGCACAGCGACTCGGACTTTGACAGGGAGATAAATCAGGAATTGGTTAACATGGCTGGAAATCAACCTCCGGCGGAGAGATTGTTAGGGGACTATGGAGGGGCAAATGCTCATCCCAACCGGATGACTATTGTTAATCAACCAGTGAATGTGGCACATTTTCAACTGCATCCATCCACCATTCGCCAGTTAGAGAGCAAGCCTTTCTCCGGAAGAATCAACGAGGATGCAAATAAGCATCTTCAGAGATTCCTCACGACTACAACCTCGTTGAAGATTGAAGGTCATTCAGAGGAGGCGAAGAGACTTGTGATGTTCCCGTTTACACTGACTGATGATGCAGAAGAGTGGTTTTACTCACTTCCGGCTGCAAGTATCACGACATGGCAAGAGATGGAAACAGCATTCCTCAATGAATATTTTCCTGCTTCAGTGTTTATCCGAAAAAGATACGATATTGTCAATTTCAAACAAAAAGAGGGGGAATCATTGGGGGATGCATACAAGAGGTTCAAAAGGTGTCTGACTGCATGTCCTACTCATAACATGGACGCTACCGAACAGATGCAGAATTTCGTGAATGGTTTACGACTGAAGACAAAGCAGCTTATTGATACTGCTGCTGGTGGTTCAACCAATTTTTCTACAGCTACTGTTATCAAAAGAATTATAGAGGCAATCGCTGCTAATGAGCATCTCGAGTTGTATGATCGAACAGTGAGCCAACCGAAGGGTAAGATTGATTTGAAGCTGCCAGAGCAGGTTGTTAAGATGGAGGATCAGATTGCTGCAGAGGTAGAGAGAAGGTTAAAAAAGATGAATATTGGAACTCAGACAGTGGCACAGGTGGAACCAGTTAAAGCGGTTCTTTGTGAAATATGTGGTGGACCGCACTTTGCTATGCATTGTGTGGCAACTCAAGAACAGGTTGAGAAGATTCATATGTTGAGGCAGAATAATCCTTATGCCAACACATATAATCCGGGGTGGAAAAATCATCCGAACTTCTCATGGAAAGACCAGCAAGGAAACGTTCAGAAGCCGGTTCAAGGCCAACAACCATATCAACCTCAGACTCAACAATACCAACCACAGGGGCAACAATATCATCCGCAACAACAACCATACCAGCAACCTCAACAACAATACCAACCACAGGGTCCAAGAAAGGCGGATTGGGAAATTGCCATTGAAAAGATGGCCGCTCAAAGCTCCCAATTCCAAGAAGAGACACGAAGCAATTTAAGGAACACCGGAGCCTCAATCAAGAACCTTGAAGTGCAAATGAGTCAAATTGCTTAACACCTTGCAATTCCGCAAGCACCGGGAGCCCTCCCAAGCGCAACTGTGACTAATCCTAAAGACAATCAAAAAATCAATGTCGTCACTACACGGAGAGGGAAACCACGTGAAGTAGTGGAAAAGAATTCGGAGAGTGAGGATCAATTGCTTGAAGTGGAGCTGGACATAAGAGAGAATGAGGAAGTGGAAGAAGAAGTGGTAACACCAGCACCGGTTACGAAAGAAAAAGTGTTAACACCAACACCAGCAATCAAGCTGCCTTACCCTCAAAGAAACAAGAAAAAGGGGCAGCAAGAAAAGAATTTTGAGAAGTTCCTGGAATTATTCAAAAAGCTGGAGCTGAATATTCCGTTGTTGGAGGCACTTGAGCAAATGCCCACCTATGCCAAATTCATGAAGGATATCATCGCTAAAAAGCGAACCATTGCAGACCATCCCATTATTCTAACAGAAACTTGTGGTGCTATTTTGCAGGGTCTGAAGATTCCAGTGAAAAAGAAGGATAGAGGAGCAGTAACCATCCCTTGCACTATTGGAGATAGATCTTTCAAGAAAGCTCTAATTGATCTGGGGGCAAGTATCAGTCTCATGCCTTTATCCATCTACAAAAAGTTGGGAATTGGTGCAATCCAAGACACTCGGATGACTCTCCAATTTGCGGATCATTCGGTCAAGCGACCTTACGGAGTAGTCCAAGACGTCCTTGTGAAAGTGGATAAGTTTGTGTTTCCGGTAGATTTCGTAATTCTTGAAATGCCAGAAGATGAAGAGATGCCGATAATTTTGGGACGACCATTCTTGGAAACGGGGAGAGTCATGATAGATATGGATGGGGGTACTCTTACTTTGAAGGTTTATGATGAAGAGTTAAAAATCAATGTTCATAATACCATGAAGCATAAAGAGGATATTGGCACCAGTAGCAATATACAAGTGCTCGAACAAGTGGTAGAAAGTGACCATGTGGAGAGTGTATCGCAATTACCTCTCGAAAGAGTTTTGAGCATGTCAATTTTTGGGGAAAATGAAGAAGCCAATGATAATGAATTAGAGGTGGTATCAATGTTGGAAACTCAACCTATCCTTAAAGGTTCTCGAACACATAGGTGGGAAGATCTAAGGCAACCAATAGCATTGGGTTGTAATGAAGACAAGCCAAAAAGTTCAGAATTGAAACAGCTTCTGGGGAATCTTAAATATGTTTTCCTTGATTCTGAAGAAAAATGTCCCGCCATCATTAGCTCTAGTTTGAAAAATATACAAGAGGACAAGTTAATTGAAGTTCTGAAAAAGTTCAAGGGAGCTATTGGTTGGAAAATTGAAGACCTCAAGGGAATAAGTCCTACGATGTGCATGCACAAAATTCTCATGGAAGAAGATCACAAACCGGTGGTGCAACCTTAAAGGAGATTGAACCCAGTTGTTATACCCCAAAATTTGCCCGCATCTTTTTTTAAGAAAACTCCAATCTGAAAATTAAGAGTCTCATATAATCATGGATTTTTATTTCAACAAATATCCTGACATATGAAATACTTAGTTTTTAGAATTTTTCTTATACAGTAATTTGGCTTGCAGTTGAATTTATTCTTACGCAAACGCCAAATACTGTTTATTACTTCACACATGCTATTTATTTATTTACAGATAAATAGTACTCACACAATTGGTACTGAGTTAAATCTTTTTGCAGGCGCAGAATCAGGAAACTCAGACTGTACTGGTAACAGTCAGTCGACAGTCAAACTGCTGGCAGTACAATTCTCAGTGTTTTGTACCATCAATCAAATCAATCTTTTACAATTAAAAATTCCAAGATTTTTGTTCTAGAAGTCTTCTGAATATCACGCGATTAGCAGAGACTCAACACTGCACAAAAATCAGGTACGCTTAACTGTCTCCTACACAAACAGTCCCTGACTAGGGTTTTCTTGTTTTTACAGGAGAAACAAGTTTTTGAGACCTCAAATGGATTTCATGCACATCCATATATCTCAAAGTACCATCATACAAATTTTCAAACTTCAATTCACTCAGACGCACCGTCAGCAGCTCAAACAGTCAATAGACGACCCGTTTGACCAAAAAGTCAACAGACAGTCAAAAATGAATTTTTTTGTCAAAGTCCATATTTTGTCAAAGGATTCATCATTTGATCATTGGATGATCATAATTCATCAAGGAAATATCAAAAATCAACAAAACCCTAAGATTCAAAATTAGGGTTTTTGCCTGAAAAGTCAACTCAAATTTGACTGATCATAACTCTCTCATCCTTCATCCAAAAAATTCAAACCAAAGCTCATTTTGAAGGAAATTCAATTATCTTTCAAATGCAATTGATCCCATGGTCATTGCATTCACCATTTGAAAAATATGACCAAACACATTACAGGTCATTTTCAAAGTCAACAAAAAGACACTTTTTTCAAAAGGACACACAAGGAGCATCAAAAATCATTTTGACATGAGACCAAAGACATTGGTTAGAGGACTCTTTGAGGTTTCCAAAAAGTGCAAGAAATCCTTCATATGAAACAAATTGAGGGATTTACACCTTGTTGAAGTTGGCTAAATTTTGGAAAATGCATAAAACCAACATTGCTCAAAAATGCATTTTTTCCAAATGGGGCCAAGTTTTCATGGTTCAAACATGTTTGCCATGTTATTATGGGCCTCCCACGACCAAGACAAGGCCCACTCCATTTTTTATTCATTTTTGGTTTAATTTTATCACATATAAGATTAAATTAAAAAAGAAAAATGGATGGATAAAGAATAGCTTACAAACCAAGCATGACTCATCAAGAGAATCATTCAACTCTGCCCCAAGCCAAGTACAAACAGAAGGAGGGTGGAAAATCAAGCCATGGTGGCTTAAATGCAAAGCTACTCATGTTGAAAAAGTCAAGATTCCACAAAGCTAATGAATGCTTCTTAGCTTCACTTCCAAGCAGCTCTTGGCCTATAAAAGAGCTATCATACTTCACCAATCAGGGAGACACGAGTTCATAGCCAGTAGAATGCTTGTAACATATTTGTAACAACTTGAATTTTTCAAAGAAATTTAAAATTCGAATTTTAATTTCTAGCTCGTTTCAGTTCAAACTAAACACTTAAATACAATCCTCAATCATCATTGAACATATCCCAATCAGTTTCAAGCCTTGAAGCACTCAGAATCATCCATTATACCTCACGGTTTGTTCAAACTAAAACCAACTTATATCTCATAACACACGCATAACTAGCAAGATGTAGATATATATTTGAACTTAGTGTGGTGTGTAGATCGTTTCTAGAAGTTTAATTGAGCTTTGGATGCTTGTATACGAATCTACCATTTTAGGGTTTTCCAGCTCAAATTTAGGGTTTTTAGTTAGATCCAAAATCAGAACAAATTAAGAGCATGGTTGAATTCAGTGGAACAAGACGAATCGAATGGACATATCGCGCCAAATTTCTTTTCAGGTTTACCACTATTCGCTATTTTGCAGGTCTGAAGCTCATCAATTACAGCGCTTTTTTCATAAAAGCGCTATTAAAGGTCCTGGCGAGAGGTTGAAGACGATGAGGTGTCCTCACCTCATTGGACAGCGCGCGCGCGTTTTTTTTTAAATTAACCTTTGGTTTCAGTGTTTGCAGGCGTGTCACAAGTGGTGGACCCTCACAATCTGAGCCATCAGATCTCATTTATTAATTCATCCAACGCATCAGAATGAAGTCCTATACCATGGACTTTATTTAAATACCACACTGGATCATTAATTATATATTTCTATTTTTATTTTAATTTCTTTGCAAAATTAATTAAAAATAGTTTCAAAAATCCAAAAAATACACAAAAAATATTTTTAAGTTTCTAAAATAATATTTTATTTTCTGAAATAAAAATATTTTATTTTTCTTCATAATTTCAATATTTTGCATAATTAATTAGTATATATTTATATATTTGCTTTTTAATTATTCTAACCAATCAAAAAATCATAAAAAAAAAATTGTTCTTTATATAAAATATTGTTTATATATTATAGACTAATTTTGTACATATTTTGAATAATTTTCTCTTTAAGTTTTAATTATTTGTATAATTATTTGTATAATTATGTATTAATTAGCTTAA